>NC_089206.1:29773591-29873591 GCF_963930695.1 Labrus bergylta | reverse complement strand
TACTTGATTTCTATTACATTTAAGTGTGAAAAATCACCTTTAAACTATTTAAGAAAATACACTAAAAGGATCTTTGTCTCAATCATAAACAGTGTAAAGAGTATTTTAGTGTTTTTAGTTTTATTATTCTGAGACTGGTTAGTCTCAAAGACAGCCTCGAAGGCTGACATGCAAGGCTGACTGCAACTAAACCTGAGATGAAAGATAATCCATTAAATGTTTTAGCCTTTATGAGCTTAAATATTAGATGTTTTAGTCACTGTTTGTTTAACTATTAGCAGGCTACTGAAGCTTCTAACTGAATCTGTTTGGTTTTAAGTATTTATTTTCACACATCTCAGATGTGTTAACTAGCAGCAGCTTATAACACCCAACTTCCTCATATGTCTGCTTCAAAATGAAAGCACATCACAGAAATGGCAATTAGGGATTTTATTGTGAAAAACTTTCCGGACCTTAATGTGTTTACCACCCGGAGCTTTCGCGGAGCTGCGATTGTAGTCACGAACGCTGCAGTGGGAAAAAGCATCCTCAGCCACTTCTTTGTCCAAGAGTAAGAACCAATGAGACATCAGTTTATAAACACCTTCAGCAGGTAGACCCACAGTAGTGGAGGTGCTTATCCGTGATGCACTAGCTGAAGAAAAGGGTCTCTGTCTCTCGTCGCTCAGGTGCGATGAGGGAAAATCATTCATAGCTATTTTTTTTACTCAGTAACGGATGTAATTTAAAATGTAGCTAATTGCAATACTTAACAGAAAACCTACTTAAGTAAAAGTACAGATTTTAAGAACGACTTAAAAAGTAGTAAAGTACAGAAAAAAACTACTCAATTACAGTAACGCGAGTAAATGTAATTCGTTACTTTACACCTCTGAACCTACATAACTACACTCTCCCACCTCATTCACAAGTTTTGCTTCTTTCATGATTGGTGTGTTTGACACATGAAGAATAAAAGCTGACAGTGTGACTCATGTTTCAGCTCCTCTCGTGTCAGAGCTGCAGCTTCAACATTACACTGTTTGATTTACACTGAACTCACTCAGAGACCCTCAGTCCTGTCTGAAGAGGACAGACTCCTCTTCCTCACTCTGCTGTCTAACTGTCCTGTTAGCATGGTTAGCATAGCCTGCGTGCTAAACTGACTGTGAGTCATCGTGATTCCTGCTCTTCTACTGTAATAAGAGCAACTAATGAACCTGGTGGCTAGCTGTTAGCTTACAGTTCTTTTGACACTTAAATTAAACAGAGAGTCTGAACAACAGTGAAAAGAGTCTCTTACCTTCAACCTTATAATATTTTACAGGACTCTGCCTTCAACACAGATAACAGATCTGCGTCACAACTGGAGAAAGTGAAAGTAAAAAGTCCAGGAAACAGGAAATAGCACAGGGTGTTTATCACCATAGCAACTGGGTTTCAAACGTCCCAGCCTTCATTTCTTAGAGATAAAAATGTGATTAAACATTTAATAAAACACTGAAAATGATCATAAAATAAACACAATGATTCAGTTATACTCCTTCAATCTGAACTCTATGAGGGCAGAGAGGTTCAAATCTTCCTTCAACAGTTGGTGTGTTTGTGTGGGGAGTCAGGACTTGAACCTTCAGCCAAACGTGTCTCACTGCAGCTGGAGAATCACTGCTGGCTGATCCTGACACTCAATAGAGGATGGCTTCAATGTGGCGTCGAGTTTCATTGTAGCAGCTCTTGGCAACAACAACAACAACGAGGTGAATAAAGATGTCCACCTGTTGAACTCAGTGGGCGCGCACTGTAGCTGTTCCCACTCAACGTTCTTGAAGCCAAAATACGCCGCTTAGGGTCGCTTCCATCTTGCGATTTTGACGTCATTTGGAGCCAGAGTCTGCGCAGTAGAGTCCGGGGGCAGGAGCCCTGGTAACACGCCCCGCCCACTTAGCGTACTGCCCTGATGACTTACGCAGCCCAGCTACGCCGAAAGCGCTCTGCCGGTCTACGATGAAGAAATGTGTAAGTACAACAACCCACCGTATTCAAAGTCTAATATTTAAACACACTGTGTTTTAAAAAATCCCGCTATATTGATCATTATTGAAAATACGTGGGCTGCTGGGTCCTCTGTTTTTGCCGAAATCATTCTTATTTAAGCTATATAGGTTAGCACCACAGACCGTAGGCTACAGGTGGTAAGATATGTTGTATTTTGTTAGAAACTGATAGTCTGCAATGTGAGTCATGTCTGCTTTTCTAATATATTTAAATAAACAGTAAATCAATTGTTTTTTGTATTTTCATTTAGGCAAAGAAGAGATAAAAGCAACTGGTCTGACATCTTCCACAGAGGTGAAGTGTAAGTTAAAATCATCTGTTGAAAGTTATATATCCTGAGATTTATTTAAGTTTCATAAGAGGATTGTCAAAACAAGCTATTGTTAACAATACAGTCTTCTAAAAATAAAAATCACACTGAGTCATACACCAGCTAAATATTAAATAGAAAGGTGATGTTTTCTTTTCCATTTTACAATCAATAGAACCTAAAAATGACTAATTTCAACCTTTGTCTGCACACCTGTTACAGGGGTCAGGCTGGGGTCGCTTAGTTTGAAGGAACCTCCGCCTTTTTTCACCTGTGCCAGATGCCCTGCTCATCCACTGTGGTAGAAGTGACCTTACACCAGCAGCTCTCCCAGATGAAGAGTCCTCTATGCCATCACCCAGAGGAGCTGATCGAGATCTGAAGAAGGTGGACAGAGTCTGGTGCTTTGTGACTGTGAACAGTAAGAAGGCTACCATAGTCATCCTCAGATAAAACACAGAGATCCTGGTCAATATTTAATTTATTTTTCTTAACATGATGTTGCCCTGTGTTTGAAAGGCCAGATGCTGGAGGGTTGTGTTGGATTTGCTTTTCCATCATGGTTTAACAGTCAAACAATCATCCAGGATCTCTATACTTTATTTGATTTTTGTTGGGATTTCTTTGTTAAATTATTTTTTATACTTTCTCCTATGTCCCAGCAATTGGACCTGATGGTCTCCCTTACTTATTTTCCACATGGTTAATGAAGCCAGGGGTTGTTTATTGAATATATAAATATATATATATATAGAAATATTCTGATTAACTGGAGTACAACAACGTGTTGGTCACAGTAAAATAATTTAGCAGTTAAGTTTAGAGTTCACATTTGAAAAGGCCTTGAACTGACATTCATTTCTTCTTGACCAACAACAGCTAAGACAACAGCAAAGCTAACAGACGAGCTCAGCTGGTCTCGTCTGAGATAAATGGCCTTCAAACTTATTTAATATTAAACATTTAAAGCCAATAAGCATAGCAAGATACGTATGAGATTCCATTTCAATTTATTCAATCACAGACTTGTCAAACAGTCTGGCATTTTGTGCTGCTGTTTTCAAGAGTTAATAACTGAAGAGAAGAAGACCATCGAGAGAGGACAGGACACGTTCAGGGGACGAGTCCTCCATGTTGTCAGGGGTTGCTGATGGATCTGAATCTGAGGGCATCTTCTGTAATAAAGAAAAACAATCACAGAGTTAAATGTAAAGTATAATGAATTTTACTGTGATGTTTATGCCTCAGACCTGAAATCAGATCTGTCCTCAGGTTCTGCTAAGCTTCAGGTTCTAAAGTTTGTTTTTATGACAGGAGAACTATTTATGAGGAAAAACAAAATATAAAAGACATGATGAATTCAATAATATGATCAGCTTTATGAATTTATGTTTTAAGACAAAAGTGTTCCTGCCACTTTCTTTTGAAGATTATTTTAAACTGTCATCACATGGGCCAGCCTGATAAATTAAACTGATGTTAAATATTCTCATATAATCAGACAGCCAATTTGTGTGCTGAACCTCACCGGAGCTGGAATCAGAGTCTGGACTGCTGTTTCCTTTGGGCATTGATTTCCTTGAAGCCAGAAAGAAGAACAATTTAAACATGAACTTATTGCAGAACCATAAAGGCTGTTAAAATCTTCTGCTAGTCTTCCTTACATTTTAGGAAGGATTATAAATTGTAACTAAAATTACTTTGATGCCGATAGCGGTTACAATAACACGGTCCAATCATATGAGAGATAATTTTACCTTTGAGTCCTATGTGAAGGCGTTCTCTTCAGAATCAGCACTGCAAAGACAAGATGATGGCGTCCACCTTCACAAGCTGCTGCTTCAGTCTGGCTGCATCATGGTCTCCTACAGGAACACCACAGAAATGCAATCAAAGTACTTCACTTTATTTATCAGAGGATGTACTGTATGCAAAGTTTAAAAAAAATAGCTGTAATTCCTCAAAAAGATTTGAGACTGCTTTGTTATTTGAGAACACAGATTGTTTCTTTTCCCTTCTCTCTGTTTGCCTGTACATGACCTTTTAGTGCTGTAAAAGATGCTACAGTAAATCCTGGACCAGCTGTGCGGATGGTGTGACTGTGTGGTAAAGCTTTGTTAAAGTTGTCACGCACATACTCATATGCCTTTGGAGAGTAAAAGTACAGTGTGGTGGCAAACTGCTTATAAAATATAAAATAGCATTTTATTGGTGAGGTGCCCCAATCAAAGCGTCCTACAGAGTATCAGCAGCGGGCTGTAGAGGGAGGAGATGAGTGCACTATGGAGAGGAGCCCACCGGAGGGGGCAAGCTGGGGGAGAGACGCACAACCTGAGAAAAAGGAAATCCCCAGCTTAAAATATAATGTTGACGAAAAGAGGGAAATAGGACGACATAAATGTCAATGTTGAAATTCTTTTGAATACAGAGGCTATGAATGTTCAGTTTTCTTTGGCTATAAAAAGGCAACGATAGCCTGTAGTTTAATCATGGTGTTTCTCTTCGTTAACGATTATTGAAGCGAAATAAAAAATAAATGCATGACATTTAAAACATATTAACATGTGTGGGGGAAAACGCGATCTTTATGTCTTCTTTTATTGTGCCTATCTGTCCTCCTAACTAACATAACAGCAGCCTGTTGTGTGTAACACTGGTCTCCTGCATTAACACCTTCCTTTCAAAGGTGTTAAATACAGACACAGTCACAATCACCGCAGCTTTTGTCAGGTTTTGTCAATTTTTAGAACAATTTCTCTATGAGTGTCATTAAATTTACAATATGATCAACTTGTGACTGTTGAATTGGTAGTGTGTGGAAGACAATGCAGAACATTTATCACGTTTATTTAAGCAGCATGATGCTCAGTTAATATTACATTACACCACCGCCAGTTGTTGATGTTTGCGTTCATGTTTCGGTTAGTCTCTTAAATCAGTAACAATTATATTAAATCAGATCTTATCTTTAGTTTTATTTCAATACATAGAGAAATATTCTACCCTCGTATATAGTTCTATGAATTTCAGCCTGCACGGTGAAAGTAAAACCTGTTACTCTCGGTATAGCCCACTTATAACTCAGACTGTAAACATGTACACATTAGTAATGATGCAGGCCAGATTACAATTATTTGACTTTGTTTTTGCCCTAGATACTATTTTCAGACCTTACCAGATGTTTTTATTTTTGCTGTAAAATAACTGTACAGTCAATGAACCGCATCTATGAGCGGATTTTATATTAGATTCTTGGTTTTAAATACAATTTCAATCACAATAACGACATAACAATATCAAGAAACATAACATGTCAGTTATTAGGTTTGCTCATTTAATAAAATAAAATAAAAAGATAAATCATGCCGGTTAAGTAACCTAGCTTTACAACATTTCAGCTAGCTTTAGACTGCTTTTGTGTTAGCTAGCTAGATAACGACTTTAACCAATGACACATAAATCACACTGTTTACTTACCGAAAAAACTGCAAAGATCCCTTAGCTCCCACAGATCGGTTAGAACAGTTTACTGCAGAACAACTAATTTTGCCAGCTCAAAAAAGACGAAAAAACTGAACGGAAAAATTCAATGGCGTCTCGGCTTTCCTTCACTACGTAACTTTTGCTATTCACAAAGAGAGCTACGCAAGATCGGCAGCTGTCAATCATCGTCAAATATGACGTAAAATCCCATTTTTCAACCTCAAATAACTTATTTAAAACAAACTTCACAGAAAAATTAGCACTTGAACACAATGTAGGGTGATAATAACTAATGATCACAGCAGAGTTTATGTTTGGAAAAAAATTATGTGACGAGTATTTTAGCTTTACAGTTTGACCCACATCCCGTCTGTTATCACTGAGGAGGCGGGTTTTATGACATATACTGCAGCCAGTCAGTAGGGGGAGCTCTAAAAATAAAAGCTTCACTTGACCGGGCCCCTTGTCCCGTCCATTATTTTTACAGTCTATGGTTGAACTCCACACTTCCTCCTCCTTGTTGTTGATCTGCTCTTCTCTAAAACTGTAACACCAATAAAACTTATCCACTCTGAAGTTGCTCCGTGATATTTTCAGCCTGTCGTCAACAAATCGTCCACAGTGTAAAGAATTAAAAAGTAGTAAAAGTTAATCTGTAGACAAACATGATGAGTACATCTGTAATCTTCATCGTTGTTCTGGTCGAATACTTGACCGTTTATTTAAAGTTTAATATTTATTCTCTGCTTGTCTTGATGTAATCCTCATTTCAGAATGCAGGACTCCAGTGTATTGTACCATTGAATGACTTTATCACTGTGTGTCAGTGTCCAGCAGAGGGCGCTGTTTGCTAACATTACAGTCACAGCAGCTGCTATCAGAGGCTGTGCACATTAGAAGCTGTGATTGAAATGTCATGAAGGTTAATGTGAACTGACAGACAGAGAGGAGAAACATGAAGACGTTTCATCACATCCTGTTGTCTGTGTAAGAATGAATTCATTCATCTTGGTGATTTTGTAGATATTTAAATCTGTCTACCATCTTAGGGTGGTTTTTCTTTTGGGTCTGTGTATCTGTAGCAGTATGTGTAAGACTCTCAGAGCAGCAGAGTTTCATGTGGAGAGGAGCAGAGTGTATGTTGGGAGCTTAAAAAGGTAACAATGTTAGCTCAGACTGAAATGTGTATGTCTGACATTTACAAGTCAAGGTAATGTCACCTTTCTAGCCTTTTAGAAGTGTATCCACATAGAAAGGACTCTGTCGTTTGTACCTGTTGTGTGTCTATCTGAATACTGAATTAGTGCAACCTGAATCGAATCATGATATGTATGGAATCATATTTGTGCCAAAAAAAATCAAGCAAAACTTCTTAAATTGCAAACAAAAATAAGACTTTGAGAGAGATACAATCTCACTGAAGCAAAAAAAAGTCCTCTTAGAAGTAAAACCCATTACTACTAAAATATATGTGTAATGATGTAGAGGATGTTGCAATGGAAAAAATGGAAAAGAAGATGCTCTATTAAAAGAAAAACCTTCTTCACTTTCTATCATTCTTTAACAGGATGCATTTGAGGTGGTGAGTTAGGCTTATTCAGAGCATTAATAAATGGTTAATCATGGTTAGGTAAGGCTTATTCAGAGCATTAATAAATGGTTAATTATGGTTAAGTTAGGCTTATTCAGAGATCCTGTAAAATAAGCCAAAAACACCTATTCAGACATACCCAAAGTAAATTGTATGCTGTTTTTGAACCATTTAGAGTTAAAGCACAAACATATGGAAGCCATTAGTGATCAAAATTCAAATGATAAAGCTAATTTGAAAATTCAAATGCATTAACAAAAATGCTTTAAAATTTTCAGAATATGAGTGTATTATTTGACTCAAAAATAAAATGATGATTAATTTATCTAATTTGAATTTTGGTTTTCAACTTCAAAAATGCACATTCTTTGACTAAATTAAAATGAAGAAAATTACATTTGCTTTATCATTTTAAAAAAATGCCCCGCTAAGTTAGTATCATAATTCAAATGAAATAGCTCATTTTAAAATGAAAATACAGTAACAGAAACACGTTTTAATTTTTATTTAACATTTATAGGTTATTTTTAGGTCATTATTTGACCTTTATTTAAAATGAATATTCAGTCATCCAGTTTACATTATACTTTTACTCTCTATGTATGCATATTGTATGACATAATTCAAATGAAAACGAAAAAGGTCTTTGGCTTTTCGTTTTCAAACTTGCCGTGCTAAAAAGTGATCATAATTCAAACCAACTTGAAAATGAATTGGCAAAGTGGACGGCGCAGGAAAGTGACATCAGACTCCAGCTCCCAGGCAGGTGAAAATATTTACAGTCTATGTCTATGAGGCGAGCGGGCAGAACGCGCACTACGAATGGGTGGCGGGGTGAATCTTTAACACTAGGGCAGACTTTAGTTCACACTGTGATACAGGTGGCGATCGGAGTCTTTTTTTCAGCGCACACTGAACTTTTAGCGAGCATGACGCAGCAGCTTTATAACCAGAGCTGCCAAGTCTCACGCATGACACCATGCCACTATCTCTGACTGTGAGAGTCACTCAATTAAGCATCTGCACGCCGTGAAATTCACACAGACGTGTCCTGAGACCGGTTTATTGATAGATTATAGATCACTCTCTTCTCTGCTTAACTTAGTTACATTAAAAAAGGTTATCGATTTAATTTTCTGTTTCAAATAATCTCTCCAGCTCTGTACACAAAGTTTTAATGTCTCTCATCCTCTGTGTGTAATGGCACACACGCCCCCTCTCTCCCCCTTTCAGAGGTTGTTTTGTAGTTATTAAAATAATAATCAACTACAACGCCAAAACTGAATCAAAATCAGGACAACAACTAGTTTGGAGCTTGTACCAGCGTTAAAGATTCACCCCCCACCTATCGTACTGCGCGTTCTGCCCGCTCGCCTTATAGAGTGAAAATATTACGTTCGCCTGCCTGGGAGCTGGAGTCTGACGTCACTTTCCTGCGCCGTCCACTTTGCCAATTCATTTTCGAGTTGTTTGAATTATGATCACTTTTTAGCACAGAAATTTAAAAACGAAAAGCCAAAGACCTTTTTTTTTTCATTTGAATGATGTCATACAATATGCATACATAGAGAGTAAAAGTATAATGCAAACTGGATGACTGAATATTCATTTTAAATATAGGTCAAATAATGCACCTATATTCTGAAAACTAAAACGTCTTTCTGTTACTGTATTTTCATTTTAAAATTAGCTTTTTCATTTGAATTATGTAATTTTGTAATCAAATGTAATTTTCTTCATTTTAATTTAGTCAAAGAATGTGCATTTTTGAAGTTGAAAACTAAAATTCAAATTAGATAAATTAATCATCATTTTATTTTTGAGTCAAATAATACACTCATATTCTGAAATAAAAAACATTTCTGTTCATGCATTTGAATTTTCAAATTGGCTTTATTATTTGAATTCTGATCACTAATCGCACATATTTTTCCCCCGACTCATCACTATCACGGCATCTAGTACATTCCTGTCTGTGATAGTGTAAACTTAGTTTTTTCCTTACTTTTCGACATATTTCTTCCTGAAATCCTTCAAAGTATTCAACAACCGGCTTTCTGACGCGCGTACTGCTATAAAGCACGGAGAGCTCACAAAACACAACACAGACTCTCTCTGCTTGCGCACGTTGGTATCTGTTTTGGTTTCTGAGCTACCCATGGAAGCTGCATAGCATCTTTTTTGTAATTTTATTGGCTACAAGACAGGTCAATCATTTGCATCATCGCTTGTAATTGGCTGTAGCTGTATGCATGAGAAGAGAGGCAGGCACCTCTCGTTGACCCTGGCACTCATTGGCTATTGAGGGGGCTTGGCACTGAATGGAAAGTTATTATTTGCTAAATGAGTCAATCGAAAGGTCAGACTTCAGCCTCCATTTTTGCTACATCATAATAGCATATTTTCGCTAAAGGGTGCGTTCGAATTGTCCCTCCTATCTCCTTTCACTATCCACTTTACCTTAACCCCGGAAGCATTTAAGTGGCGGCCATGATAAGAGCCGTTCGAATTCTCTAAAAGTTAAGGAAAGGTGGGTCAATGCTTCCTTTATAACCTCCTTTAGCATAGGATACACTGGACCATCCTTTACGAAAGGAGATGAGTTATGCCGCCCCACAATTCCGTGCGGCCGCAACATTTAAAGCGAGTCACGCATCCAACCGTTCACGGAAATGAACGATGATCGTTAAGTGACACAGATCATGTAAGAGATAAAAAGATAACAGACATTTTTCTCCAGATGAAGTTTTATTCAACGTATTTCATTCACTTAAGAATGCTTTGTGCAGTTGTACATTTGTATTCTTAAAACATTATGTGTAGGTTATATCTTACATAAATGTAACAATTGATTTCATCCAATCATATTTATGTTGATGTTGATTTATGAGTGGACAGGAAGCTGATGGTTTCACTTTTCTTACTTGTAGCCTGGTAGTCTATATTTATTTTATTTCAATCCCAACCTTGTGGTGATTAGGATTATTTCACCGGTAAGAAGGCACATGGGAAAGTTTTTTAGATGCGTTTTTTTGTAGTCCATTTTCTGAACATTGTAGTTTCAACATGGCAGACCCACGTCATTAACCTCTGCCAGCCCGTCGCATTTAATGACGTCGCCTAGTGGAAAATGTGGTTGGATTGTCAGAGCAACGAGATCGCCTTTCCCTAAGTCCTTTATGAATTCTCCTAACATCTTTCCTTGACCTCATGACGTTTTGGTTATCCACTTTAAGGTAAAGTGGGTAGTGAAAACTAAACTTTGTTTGCCAGGTCCGTCGGAGTTTCTTTTTCGCCACCATGTTGATTAGTATGGCTATCAGGTGCGTCTGCAGCTTCTGTTGTAGATTTTGTGGTCACTTTAGAGTGTTTTGCATTGTCCTTGGTGGATTTATCAGGCATTTTTAGATAGCAAAAGCAGCAATACAGCCACATACAAAAAAAAAAGCAGAGTGTTCAATTATTGCGATTATGTTGATAGTTTGTGATGGTGCATAGAGCTCTCTTCTCGTGCCGCCATCTCGACCGGAAGCGTCACGTTAAGCCTGTTATTGTTTTAAACACCAGATGAATATTTAAAAAAAATGTTTTCAATCAATCAATCAATTTTTATTTGTGTAGCGTCAACTCATAACAAGTGTTATCTCGAGACACTTTACAAAAAGCAGGTAAAATACCTTACTCTTTGTCTTTTAAAATTACAAAAGAGCAAGCAAAAAGACCATACTCATGGTTATGTTACAAAAAGCAGGTAAAAGATCTTACTTATTGCTATATTACAAAGACCCGGCCTGTCCATCATGAGCACTTCAGCACAGCAGCAAAAGATACAGTGGTAAGAAAAAACTGCCTTTTAATAAAAAGGCAGAAATCTTCGGCTGGATCCCCGGCTCATGACGAAACAGCCTTCACAGGCCTAGACTGCGCTGGGCTTGGAAGGGGATAGGGGGAGAGATGGGATAAAATGCAGGAAGAGGGATAGGGAGCAAGGGGGTGGGGGGGGTTGTGGGGTTGTTCAGGCAAGCCGTCCATCAACAATCCGGTGGGGGGGGGTTGTTCTGGCAGGCCGTCAACCAACGATCTTGAGGAACGTAAGAGAGCTCAAGAGCTCCCAGGAAAGCAGGTGGTTAGTGACTGAGATTTACAGATAGATACATGCAGTAATATGATGTACTGTATATGCACAGAGAGAGAGGAGCTCAAGGTGCCAGTTCCCAGTATTCTAAGCCTATAGCATCATAACTAGGAGCTGGTCTACACCAACACCAGCCCTAACGATAAGATTTATCAAAAAGTAAAGTTTTAAGTCTATTCTTAAAAATACAGACTGTGTCTGCCTCCCGGACCCCGGCTGGAAGATGATTCCAGAGGAGAGGACCCTGATAACTGAAGGCTTTACCTCCCATGGTCCACTTAGAGACTGTAGGTACCACTAGCAGGCCCTGCATTCTGGGACCGTAATGTTCTCGAAGGGTAGACCAACACTAGTAGCTCCTTAAGATAAGATGGTGCCTGGCCATTTAGAGCTTTGTAGGTGAGAAGAAGGATCTTGAATTCTATTCTAGATTGTATAGGGAGCCAGTGCAGAGAAGCCAACACAGGAGTAATGTGGTCCCTTTTCCTAGTTCTAGTCAGTACACAAGCTGCAGCGTTCTGGACTAGTTGAAGAGTCTTTAGAGACTTACCAGAGCACCCTGACAAAAGAGAATTACAATAATCCAACCTGGAGGTAACAAATGCAAATTAGTTTTTCTGCATCATTTTGCGACAGGATATTCCTGATCTTGGATATATTACAAAGGTGAAAATAGGATGTTCTTGAAATTTGCCTGATGTGAGAGGTAAAGGACATATCTTGATCAAATTGAACTTCTAGATTCCTAACACTGGTGCTAGATGCCAGGCTGATGTCATTGAGGACAGTCACATCACTAGAAAAAGTCTCTCTGAGGTTTTTAGGGCCTAGCACAATAACTTAAGTAGCAAAACATTTCTGGTCATCCAGATCCTAATGTCCTTAAGGCACGTTTCTAGCTTACATAACTGACTGGTGCCATTTGGCTTCATTGATACATAAAGCTGAGTATCATCTGCATAACAATGAAACTGTATGGAGTGTTTCCTCATAATATTTCCCAGAAGAAGCACATATAATGTAAAGAGAATCGGTCCAAGCACTGAACCTTGTGGCACTCCATGGCTGACTTTGGTGTGCATAGAGGACTTATCATTATCGTGTACAAACTGAGATCGGTCTGATAAGTAGGATTCAAACCAACTTAAAGCGGTCCCTGTAATTCCAAGTAAATGTTCTAGTCTGTATAATAGGATCTGATTGTCAATAGTGTCAAAAGTAGAACTAAGATCTAACAAGATGAGCACAGAGAGAAGTCCCCTGTCTGAAGCTAGAAGTAGATCGTTTGTAACTTTAACTAGTGCAGTCTCAGTGCTATGGTGGGCTCTAAATCCTGACTGAAACTCCTCAAATAAACTGTTGTCATGGAGAAAGTCACACAGCTGATTAGCTACCACTTTCTCCAGGATCTTTGAGATAAAAGGAAGGTTGGATATAGGCCTATAATTAGCTAGAGTTCCTCAATCTAGAGTCGTTTTTTTGAGTAGAGGTTTGATTACCGCTACTTTAAATGACTGTGGTAAGTAGCCTGCCAGTAAAGACATATTGATCATATCTTATATAGAGTTGCTAACTAAGGGAAAGACTTCCTTAAACAGCTTGGTTGGGATTGGGTCTAAAAGACAGGTTGACGGTTTTGACGCAGAAATAATTGAATTTAGCTCTGAAAGGTCGATTGGAGAAAAACAGTCTAGATTAATATCAGGTCCTGGAACAGTCTCTGCCATGTCAGACGTATCTGCACCAGGTAAGGGCAGGAGGTTATCAATTTTGTCTCTGATGTCTAGAATTTTGCTGTTGAATAAGCTCAGGAAATCATTACTGCTGAGGGCTAAAGGAATACGAGGTTCAATGGAGCTATGACTCTCTGTCAGCCTGGCTACAGTGCTGAAATGGTATCTAGGATTGCTTTTGTTTTCCTCGATTAGAGAGGAGTAGTAGGCAGCTTGAGCGTGACGTAGAGCCTTCATATATTTTCTATGACTATCCTGCCAGAACAAACAAGATTCTACCATTTTGGTCGAGTGCCATATTCTTTCAAAATTTTGCGACGTTTGTTTTAGAGTTCTGGTTTCTGAGTTGAACCATGGAGCTAGTCTCTGCCGTTTGATAACCTTCTGTTTTAGGGGAGCAATCGAATCAAGAGTAACTCTCAGCGAATCCACTGCATTAGCAACAAACTGATCTAGCTGAGAGGGACTAAAGCTATCATAAGAGTTTCCAAATGGGCTGAAATATGGTACTGAATCAAAAGCAGCTGAAATAGCTTCCTTAAATCTAGCTACAGTACTATCAGATAAACTTCTAGAGAGCACATTTTTATTAAGCAGAGATCATTCTGGTAGGACAAAGTCGAAAGTAATAAGGAAACGGTCTGATAGAAGAGGATTTTCTCGGAAAACTATAAGGTTTTGGATTTCAATGCCATAAGCTAAAACAAGATCCAGGGTGTGGTTGAAACGATGAGTAGGTTCGTTTACACCCTGGGTGAACCAATAGAGTCTAATAATGACATGAAAGCTGTGCTAAGGCTATCATTATCAACATCCACATGGATATTGAAGTCACCTACAACAATTATTCTATCACTGCTAAGGACTACATTTGATAAAAATTCTGCAAATTCAGTTAGAAATTCAGAATATGGGCCAGGAGGGCGGTAAACTACATCAACTAGAACTGGCTGAAAGGTTCTTGAGACTGGATGTGAAAGCCTAAGAACAAGGCTTTCAAAAGAAGAACAATTCAGCTTTGGTTGAGGGTTAACTAGAAGACTAGAATTAAAAATAACTGCTACTCCACCACCTTGTCCAGTGTCTCGAGGTATATGAGTACTAAAATGACTGGGAGGAGGTTGACCATTCATTGGTATGTTGTCACATTTCTATAAGTAAATTAAAACACCAGAGTGCTTTTTGGCATTTTAACGCTTCTTTGCTCCGCAATAAAAACTTTTAGAGAGTTTTAGGTTTTTATGGTAGAATTTTAGAACTGCATGTCCTGATTTTAAGTGTTTAAGACAGTGGTGGAATTGTGGGGAGGCTGAAATCCGGAATCTCTGTCAGCAATACACTCTCAATGTCACGCAGGAAAAGAAAAGCCCTGACAGACCTGCTGGGCACCAGGGCCCAGGGAACCCTCATCAGATCAAGGTTCCAAAGTGTGGCCCAGATGGATGCCCCATCCAAGTTCTTCTTTGGACTGGAGAAAAAGAATGACAGAGCAAATGCATTCATCGCCTTCGATCAGCGAAAGGACACAAGCTGAAAGAGGCTGGAGACACCAGGAGACATGCTGTGGACTTCTATTCCGGACTATACAACAGTGACAATAAAGACCTGTTTGATTAATTCTGTGACAGTTTACCTCGTGTCTCTGAGGACTCCAACCTGCTGATTGGAGAGCCTCTACAGGTACAGGAGCTGTCTGCAGCTCTGCAGAGCATGGAGGGAGGAAAATCTCCCGCAATTGATGGGCTTTCTGTTGACTCTTTGGGATGAGCTGGGAGGAGATCTTTCTGTTTTAAATGAGAGCCTGGCTGAAGAGTTATTGCCCCTCAGCTGCAGAAGGGTAGTTATCACACTGCTGCCAAAAAAAAGGTGATCTTCAGGAGATCAAGAACTGGCGTCCTGTTTCCCTGCTCTGCTACATATACAACATCTTCTCCAAAGCTCTTTCCAACAGTCTGAGGGCTGTCATGGACCAGATCATCCACCAGGACCAGACCTAAACCCTTTTCACACATACAGGAATCTCCTGAAAAACTCTGGAGATTTGGCTACCCGGAGGTTCTTTAGGCTATGTGTGAACGCAAACAGCCGCATTTTTCGCGTGGATTTTACCCGGAGTTTCTCCGTCCAGAGTCCTAGTATTTTTTCTGCAGAAAGTCAGAGTGAGCTGATGTCTGAGCATGGCAGCATATGTTTATGTCAAGTCTTACCTCAGGAAATCCCCCGACCCCCCTCCACAGATATAAAACAATTTACAGCAAGTGAAATATATTTTGCAGAATGTATTAAAAAATAAAGAAAGTTAAATATATTTCGCATCAGTCCCTACATTTTGGGTTAGGGTGTTTTTTTTAAATGTTTTTGTGTTTAATAAAATACTTTTGCATGTAGTGAAATGTTTTTGCAATCATGAAATATTTGCACAGTTGACCTTCAGGGCCACCGTTACTTAAGCTTTATTGTGCTGAAGGTAAGTTTGTTTAGAGCCTGGCATTAAACACACAGCGGATGACAGAGAAGAGAAAAATCAAATTCCAATGATTTACATAAGACCTGCATTCAGTATGTTCACCTTTCTGAATGATTTGTTGGGTTTTTGCTTTACTTATATGTTTAGCTCTTCTTTTGGGGGAATGGAAAGTCCTTTTTTTTATCTCTACGTTACATCACATGACACATTGAAAGTATCCTAAAAACAAATGTGTGAGTCACCTGAAACAGATATAATGATTCTTAATTGTTGTATATATTGTCCATCTTGCAACACATAATCTTGCCAAATCAGCAAAGCAGGTTCAAAATGGATTACAAAAGGGAGATTGAAGAGGATGAAGAGCCATAAAAGAATGCAGCTGCAGCAACAGTGTAACGTCAGAGCTACATAATGACACACATGCACACACTGTCATCCCTATTCACACTTCAGTCAGGGAAGAGTCTGTCTTTTCTCTGCAGCAGGCTTCTCCTTGTCACCCCCCCCTCCCTCTCTCTCTCTCTCTCTCTCTCTCTCTCTCTCTCTCTCTCTCTCTCTCTCTCTCTCCTTGTTCATGTTGTTTTTGCTGTGCTCTCTATCTGAAGCAGCAACACATATGAGCACTAATGAGTGTAGCAACCCCAACGCAGAACTCAGATCAGCAAAACAGCAGCAGCTGCTTGACAGCATCTCAGGCAAAGAGAAACAGGACTGATCTGCATTTAGCGAGAAGGAAGATTCGGTGTTAAGCCAATTACAGCCCTGGGAAAGTCGAACGAGAGGTGGTGATGTGGCTTCAGTGGTAAATAAGCAGTCAGTTTTGAGAGAGTGAGAGGAAAGGATTAGCTCTAGAGTAACAGCTGACCTTCTCCACACTCTGAAGCTGACTCTCAGTGCAATCATTTATCTGGCTAAAGGCGAAGAACCTTTCCCCTCCTGGAGGAGTTAAACAATGGAGGAGACGCTCACCTGCACCCGAAGCCCTTTCTCCCAGGTGTTTGGACGTCAGGGTCAACTCATGCAAGCCAGTGAGTATTGACGACAAGCTAAAGTCTGCAAAATATCAAAATGCAAAGGTTTCACAACCTTCTGTTATTCTGATTGAGTATACAATGGATGTATGCCTTGTGAATGAAGTGCATCTAGAGTTCTTTTTTTGTTTTTTGCTTTAAACAAAAACTAAGAAGCCATGAAAAGGAGTCTTTTAGTGGGATGTTCTGATTTTAAATGATATATTAAATTACCTTTTTTATAATGCTTCTCTTTTATCAGTTGTATGAGGTGATAATGTATTTTCTGTCTTCTCTGCTCTTATTTCCTAAGGCATCATTCATAATGAGTATTTCATTCATGTGTTATATATTCTTTACTAAGAAATAACAGCCTAATACATTGTGGCAAACAAGTTAAGTAAAGATTATTATCAAATCATATCTGGTGTAATACAGTTTTACAAAGCAAAGAGTTAATGCTAATAGACTGTGATGTTCCTTTCATGCGCATGAGAGATGTGTGATGTGTGAGTGCATATGTGTATGTGCTAAGGTTTGTGCAAGAGTGGAGCTTACAGTCTGAAATGACATCTTAGTATGTGGGCTAATTTGAGTACAGATGAATCATATAAGAGAGCAGATTGTTTTTCAACCTGGTTGACAAAAAACAGAGTGCTGACAGCATTGATTCCCATTAACTGAGAATTTAACATTCCCATTGCATCTGTGTTAAAAACTGCCTATGTGATGTACTTTATGGGAATCACTTTTTGATCAATATCTGAATGTCTTATCTTCAGTATATGGTGCCAGACACCCACAGCCTCCAATCAACCCCTATGTGTGGGTGCATACATGCACTATTGTTCTTGTATATGAGACTTGGCGTCACTGTGTGCTAGAGCTTTAAAGCTCTTTGGTTGCTTTCTATTTTTTTTGGATCAAACCTCACAGCAGGATAAAATATGCCTCAGGCATTCTGTTCCAAGGTCAACCCCTAACCCTGTCACATTAGTTCCAAAACAGAAAATAGCACCTTTTAGCTGTGCAAGGTGTAGTGGGATGCAAAAGTTTCTTTAGTACAGAAAATTATTTTATTTCCCGTTCAACTTCCCATATAAGGCAGGGTTGTTACTTTCTTTGTCATGAATTGAGCTGTTCTGGTTTTATTTTGTTATTGATTAATAAATAATGACCATTGCTTCTAGGCTGCTGGTCTCTACAGCATTGGAAATCTTTGAATCTAGAACAGAAGCTTTCCTTCCATCTTTTGTAAACCTGCTCCTGGTGATTTCCTCTGTTTTTAGGTCAATGGCTGCATTTTGTTTGTTTGTTGGAGCCTTCAGTTATGTTCACATTGGCTAAGATTGGTTAGCTTCCCTAATCTGAAAGATTTAAATTATTACTCTCTTAACATCAAAAGAGATTGAGGAAAGCAGCAGTCAAAGTGCAGAGTTCTCATTTTAAATATCAGTCACTGCAAAGGTGATCTCTAGGTGAATTAAACCTAAATGTCACTCTCTGGTTTTGATAAATGACTTTATCATTGCATGTGTTGTGTTGTACTGCAGTCAGTATTGCGTTCCCAAAGTTATCTATGCTCTTTGAAGCTTGTGCTGCATGTCTGAGATTTTAGATATACGAGGGAGGGAAGTGGAGGGAAAGGAGGGGATGATGGAAGGAAAGCAGAAGAAGCAAGGGAGAGGATGCTGGGGGGTGAGCAAGCTGCAAATTGTCTGAATAAGAGATGCATGTTTTTTATTCTATTTTTAGCAACAACCATACAAACTGTTACACAGCTTCTAGCAGACTAATCCACAGTAGCGCTAGCTGGTAATATCTGAACGGAAATTATAGAAGGATTTATTGTTATCTTTGGCTGTCACTCATCATTGGCTCAAAAGTCCCACAGCATATAGCTCTGTATATGCAGAGACCTGCCTGAATTGTAGAGAGAAAATCCATTACATGAGTGTTGCACATGCCCAAAGACTTGAATATTAACAACCTTCTTGTGAAACCCTGGCAGAACACACTTGACAGATTTTTTTTTTCATGAATCCCATTCACGTGGCAGAGCCAGGTGCTTAATCCTGCTACGATTTATTTTACTCCCTGCTGAAGCTATGATCTGCTCAGTGTATAGTGAATGTATATTATATAGTGTATATGTGTTGTGTTGTCAAAAAAATTCCTGAGCATACAAGGCTCGCACTTGACTGTAGAGTGTGATAACAACATTTTTAATAGTCATTTTCTTGGGGGAAAGTTTGTTTTTTATGTTTTTAACTTATTATGGTAAGTACTGTTAATAAGTTCTGTATTTTTAAAATGTTATTTAACCTTCAATTTAACCAGGAAAAAGTCTCATTGAGATTAAAAATCTCTTTAACAAGAGCGTCCTGACCAAGACAGGCAGCAGCACAATTACAAGGTTTCAGACATAAAACACTTAACAACAATTTACATAAATAAAGTAATCACAAAATGAACTATTCATCAGAATCTGTCATAAGTCATCAGCAACAAAGCGATCAAAAAGGGCAATATGAATTAGTTAAAACATCTACAGTCAAATGTTTCTGCCTCCAGATCATTAAGACGACCTTTAAAAACATTCATGAAAACCAGCTCCCGAAGATTTAAAGTATCTTGCAACCGATTCCAAGAAGAGGGAGCAGCATACTTGAACGCCCTTTTTCCTAATTTAGTACAGGCTTTATGAATATTTAAAAGTTGTAAATCCTGCAAGCAAGGATGGTAACTTCCAGTACTTATTTGAAGTATGTAGCTCCATAGGTAGGATGGAAGCAGACTGAGAATACCCTTATAAATAAAAATATGCCAGTGGTTTAGTCTACGTGCAGACAAGGCAGACCAACCAACCCAAGCATACAAGGAGCAGTGCTGAGTAAGAGCTTTAAGATTGGTGATAAACCTCAGCGCCCGATGGTAGACAGTATCCAGCGCATGTAGGCTTTGCGAGAATGCGTGCATGTAAATAGCATTGCCATAGTCTAGCGGAGACATAAAAGTGGCAGCAACAAGTGTTTTTTGGCCTTAAATGAAAAGCAAGACTTTAATCAATCAATCAATCAATCAATCAATTTTTATTTGTATAGCGTCAACTCATAACAAGTGTTATCTCGAGACACTTTACAAAAAGCAGGTAAAAGACCTTACTTATTGCTATATTACATCTACAGCCTATCCATCATGAGCACTTTAGCAAAGCAGCAAAAGTTACAGTGGGAAGAAAAAACGTGCATCAAGAGTAATGTGGTCCCTTTTCCTAGTTCTAGTCAGTACACGAGCTGCAGCGTTCTGGACTAGTTGAAGAGTCTTTAGAGACTTACCAGAGCACCCTGACAAAAGAGAATTACAATAATATAACCTGGAGGTAACAAATGCATGAACTAGTTTTTCTGCATCATTTTGCGGCAGAATATGCCTAATCTTAGATATATTACGAAGGGGAAAATAGGCTGTTCTTGAAATTTTCTTGATGCAAGAGTTAAAGGACATATCTTGATCAAATAGAACTCCTAGATTCCTAACACTGGTGCTAGATGCCAGGCTGATGTCATTAAGGACAGTCATATCATTAGAAAAAGTCTCTCTGAGGTATGTAGGGCCTAGCACAAAAATTTCAGTCTTGTCTGAGTTAAGTAGCAAAACATTTCTGGTCATCCAGGTCCTAACGTCCTTAAGGCACGTTTCTAGCTTACATAACTGACTGGTGCCGTTGGGCTTCATTGATACGTAAAGCTGAGTATCATCTGCATAACAATGAAACTGTATGGAGTGTTTCCTCATAATATTTCCCAGAGGAAGCATATATAATGTAAAGAGAATTGGTCCAAGCACTGAACCTTGTGGCACTCCATGGCTAACTTTTGTGTGCATAGAGGACTTATCATTAACATGTACAAACTGTGATCGATCTGATAAGTAAAGATAAAGATAAGATAAAGATAAGATAAAGTTTATAAAGATAAACTTTATTGATCCCCCATGGGGGAAATTTTTGCATTACAGCAGCTCAAGAAAACAGGAAACAAGAATATAATTATTAAAAATAGAAGTTAAAAATCAAACATATTTACATCAGTTAAAAAAAAAATACAATAATAGAAAATTACACAGTATCTACACTTCCACTTGTGGAAAGAGTTATTGTTATTAAAAACACACAGTGTGTAGCATTATTGAAATGGGTCATGAGGTGGTGATGCTGTTAAAGAGTCTGATTAAACAATCTGACGGCAGATGGGATGAACGACCTGCGGTAGTGCTTTGTCTTGCAGGGTGGGTGTCTCAGTCTGCTGCTGAAGGAGCTGATCAGGGCCCCCACAGTGTCATGCAGGGGGTGAGAGGGGTTGTCCATGATGAATGTCAGCTTCACTAACATCCTCCTCTCACCAACCTCCTCTACAGAGTCCAGAGGACAGTCCAATACAGAACTGGCCCTCCTGACCAGTCTGTTCAGGCTCCTCCTGTCTCTCTCTGTGCTCCCTCCTCCCCAGCAGACCACTGCATAGAAAAGTGCAGACACCACCACAGTGCAGTCTGGGGTGACTTCCTGCGGAAGTCAATCACCATCTCCTTTGTCTTGCTGGCGTTGAGCTGAAGGTGGTTGAGCTCACTCCTGTCGACAAAGTCCATGATGATCTGCCTGTACTCCTGTTCGCTCCCCTTAGACACACACGCCGCGAAGGCTGTGTCATCGGAGAACTTCTGCAGGTGGCAGCTCCCAGAGTTGCACCTGAAGTCCGAGGTGTACAGGGTGAAGAGAAAAGGTGAGAGAACTGTCCCCTGAGGGGCCCCTGCAGACCACCATGTCAGACTCACAGTCCTGAAGCCTCACGTACTGTGGTCTGTTGGTGAGGTAGTCCGTTGTCCATGCAGCCAGGTGACAGTCCACTCCCGCCCTCTCTAGCTTCCCCCTGAGCAGTGCAGGCTGGATGGTGTTGAAGGCACTGGAGAAGTCAAAGAACATGACCTTCACAGTGCTGCCTGCGTTTTCCAGGTGAGTCCAGGATCTCTGCAGCAGGTAGATGACGGCGTCATCCACCCCGATGTTCGGCTGGTAGGCAAACTGCAGAGGATCCAGATTTGAAGTCACCAGGGGGCGGAGGTTGTTGAGGATGATCCTCTCCATGGTCTTCATCAGGTGAGAGGTGAGGGCCACAGGTCTGAAGTGGTTAGGCTCCCTGGGGTGAGATGTCTTCGGGACTGGCACCACGCAGGAAGTCTTCCACAGAGTCGGTACCCTCTCCAGTCTCAGGCTCAGGTTGAAGTATGCAGAAGAACCTCACAGATCTAGTCTGCACAGTCCTTCAGGAGTCTGGAGCTGATGCCGTCGGGACCTGTGGCCTTCCTCGCCTTTTATCTTCCTCAGCTGACTCACCTGATCAGCTGTTATGGAGAGGCCGTCAGTGGAGGAGGAAGAGAGGGCTGTTAAGGGGCGGGGGGGCAGGGTACTCAGATGGAGTGTCTGAGAAGCGGGCTGGTCTGCACTCTGGTGGGTGGGGGTGGGGTTGGGAGCAGAATCAAATCTATTGAAGAACAGATTCAGTTAATTTGCCCACTCCCTGTCTCCTGCTTCAGGGCCCCTCCCACGACCTCTGCTGTGACCTGAGATGTTAATCAGGCCCCTCCAGACTTCCCTTGCATTTTTATGTTGTAAATGCTCCTCCATCTTTGCCTGGTAGCTGGCTTTCCCCACCTTGATTTTTTCTTGAGCTCCTTCTGCACCCTCCTCAGCTCCTCTCTATCTCCAGATCTAAAAACCCTCTTCTTTTCTTTGAGCAGGGTTTTCAGCTCAGGGGTCACCCAGGGTTTGTTGTTGGAGAAACACTGTATTTTTTTGGTGGGTACAGTGTTCTCAACACAGAAGTTTATGTAATCTGTGATACAGTGGGTTAAGACGTCGATGTCCTCTCCATGTGGGCTGCTCAGCACCTCCCAGTTAGTGGTGTCAAAGCAGTCCTGCAGTGCCTTAGTGGCCTCCTTAGACCACTTCTTCACATACCGAGTTTTGGGGGGTTGTTTTTTCACCATAGGTATGTAAATGGCATGCAGTCTCACCAGGTTGTGGTCTGAGCGGCCCAGGGGGGATGGGTGATGATCTGTATGCATCCTTGGTGTTTGCATACACTAAGTCCAAAGTTTTATTGTCCCTGGTATGGCAGTCAACATACTGAGTGAAAGTAGGGAGAGTGGCAGACAGGGAAGTGTGATTAAAGTCTCCTGAGATGAGATTAAGAGACTGGGGGTGTGATGTCTGTAGCTGAGACACTACACTGTGGATGAGTTCACAGGCTGCTGCAGCGTCTGGCGAGGGGGGGATGTAAACAGTCACCGAGTCAGGTAATATGGCCGAATGCTCACAGCCAACAGCTCCACATCCTTAGTGCAGCGCTGTTCATCAACGGTGATGTGCCCAGAGTTACGCCATCTCTCATTCACAAACATCGCTATACCCCGCCTTTCTTCTTACCACTCTCCCTCACGCTCTGGTCCGTTCTGACGAGGTGGAAGCCATCCAGAGTTACGAGCGCGTCCAGAGTGAGTTCATTCAGCCATGTCTCCGTGAACTGCATGATGCTACACTCTCGGTACTCCCTCTGAAGCCGGGAGAGCGCTGTCAGCTCCTCCATCTTATTAGGGAGAGATCTTACATTCCCCATAATTAAAGACGGCACGGATGGTTTGTACTGTCTTTTCTTTTCCCAACACTTCACCCCGGCTCTGCATCCCCTTCTCCTCCTCCGTAGTTCTGCGGGGATGTCCGGTCTTTCGGCTGGATGTATCTGAGGTTGGCACAGCGCAACCAGCTGTTCGCGGCTGTAAACAATGGAGCCATGACTGAAAATTACAGCAACAAAAAGTCAATATTAACAAAATAAACTAAAAAACAATAACGAGGGGGGTCGGAGCTGCCGTAACAAGCAGCCACCCAGAGCGGCGCCGGATACGGAAGTCAAACCAAGTAGGATTCAAACCAACTTAAAGCAGTCCCTGTAATTCCAAGTAATTCTTCTAGTCTGTGTAATAGGATTTGGTCAATAGTGTCAAAAGCAGCACTAAGATCCAACAAGAGCAGCACAGAGAGAAGTCCCCTGTCTGAAGCTAAAAGTAGATCATTTGTAACTTTAACTAGTGCAGTCTCAGTGCTATGGTGGACTCTAAATCCTGACTGAAACTCCTCAAATAAACTTATTTCTAAAATAAAATCCTAATTTTAACTTTTTTTTTACCAATTGCTGTTTCTGTGCCCAGGAGTTTGAGGGCTTTGAGCACTTCTGAGACTATAATGACTTTAAAACTGAAGGATTGACTACCCGTTACATAACAGTCAGAAAAAAAAGTAGGGGAATTATTGAGCTTGAGCTTATTGCTAAAAGAGCCAAACAAGGAGCCAGAGGCTATGCAATGTTCATTAAAGCAACCAAGCATTTTGGACTAATCAGTGATTTTAAGTGAGTCCTTAACAATGCATGGAGGAAGCTCAATTCCATTTTTATTTCCAGCCAAGGATCTAATTGTCTTCCAGAATTTCAGGGGATTGTTGAGGTTGCTTGAGGTTTCTGAGAGGAAATGATCAGCTTTGGCTTTGCTAATTGCAACTGTGAGGGCATTGCACATCTGCCTGTAAAGCAGCCAGCCTGAATCCAGACCTGATCTCCTGGCTTTTGCCAATGTTATATTTAGCTCATGAAGTGAGTTAGATAAATCTAGGGTGAACCATACATTATTTCAACCTTTAACTCTGTATTTTCTGAGGGGAGCATGCTTATCAACATTTTTTGTTAAACCATCATAAAATAATTTCCATGCACTTTCAACATCAGGAATATTATGCATTTTCTGGCAGTCAGAATGAAACAGGTCATGAAAAAACCCTTGTTCATTATAAATTTTCATGTCACACTTTATAATGGTGCGTGGCTTGGCTTTGGGGACTTTTATTTCTCATTGAGTCAATAACACAATGGTCACTAATGTCATTTGCAAAAACAGAAGCAGTTGTGTTGGGGTTGTATCAAGTCAACTTTGGTTATATTCTTTAATAATTATACTTAATTATTAATAATATAAATAAAATATCATTAAACTATGTTTAATCTCGTTTTGGGGCACCAACCTGTAATCAGGTAAATATAACCAAAATATCACTCAAATCAGTCTCAAATTAGTTATTTAATTACTAATATTATTAATAATGAATAACTATATTTAATAAATTGAAGGCGTGAAATCCGTACACAAAGCCTTCGCACCCAGCTTATATCACAATGTAAATACACCAGTAATCACAAACAACTGCTCTCTTAAATTATAACAGAATTTATTTAAACAAAGCAACATCAATCCAAAATCAATGAACTTAATTAAACAAATAACTATTATAAACTAATCTAAGCAACAAACATTATCAAGCAAAGGCTTGTGGAAGGGGTGTGAATGTAGGTGTGTGTGTGTGTGTGTGTGTGTGTGTGTGTGTGGGTGTGTGTGTGTGAGAGAGAGAGAGAGAGAGAGAGAGAGAGGGGGGGAAGAAGAAAGGGGGGAGATGGCTTCGTACCCACGTGGTCGTTCACGATGGCGCAAACCTAACAAAGACCTGGGTGCGTGCGCGTGTGGATGAAAGGGAGAGAAAAGGGGGGGAAGATTACTTCGTCCCACGTGGTCGCCCTTCCGATGGCACACACCTAACAAAGGCCTAAATGTGGCCTTAAGGTCTAAAAGAGACCGAGTTCGGCCCTACACGATCGGTGTCTCTGATGCGTCTGGATAGCCGCGAGTGTATAGATCTCTGTGCGTAATGGCGCGGTGGTGGAGTTGGTCTACAGATGTACGTTTACGCAGGAATATGTGTGTATGTGTATGTTCGTAGAAGGGGAAATAAAAGAGAATAAAAGAGAAATGCGTGCCTGAAGAGGCCGGATCACAGTCCGACTCCCGCGCCACAACTCGGAGTAATTCCCTTCATTCACAGAAACAAACCAATAGCCGAATTCAGGTTAATACGGCTTACACTGGCCTTTCTGATCAGAAGAGTAATACCCGGTTATAACGTTGTTACGCTAAACACATATAGGACGCAGCGGTCCGAAACAACAACAAGAGTTTTAAACAGGTAAAACTCAGGATGCAGCGGTCCAACAAAGATAAAAATTACAGTTTCTGCTTCGATCAACAATTGATAAAAACACTAATTCTGCCCAGACCTAATTAAGCCTCACTTGTGAATCGCTTTGTCCGCGATTGGTGAAAGGAAAAGAGTCCGGCGATAAAACAGATCTTCTGTCCGTCCTGGTGCAGAGGCGTCTGATGGCGGCGAGGGTCCCTTACGGCGAGAGCGGCTTCGTTGGTTCTCCGTCGAGTGGAAAGATGTCCTTTGATGTCCTTTCGTTGCAGGACGGAATAAGACCGTTATCTTTCTGATAATCTGTTATAGTCTGACGCTCTCCGAGAAACTGAGATGCGTTCACTGGACAATCCGAGCTCGGAATTTAGAACACTGCCCGCCGCGGATTACCTGCGTGCCAAAAACTTAAAACAAAGGAAGATTGTTGCAGGAAACAGGAGAAAAGCTTGGATCTCCGAGCACCGAGCGTGGAAAGAGGTCGAGCAATGGAAGTCTTGGAGTTTTGTAGCCTGGCCTGCTCCATGGGGGGTCTACCTCAGGTCCCCTCCAATGAGGAGAGAGAGGTTCCGGTCCCCCCTTACTTCACGCGTAGGTGTGAAGTACCGCAGGGGATTCTGGGATTAAGAGTCCTTTTAGGCCTCTTTGTGATCTCAGTGAATAACTCAAATGAGGCTTTTACAGAGGTGCAGGCCCAAGTCCATTGTTTGACTGTCCTAAGCCTGTGTGGCCCAACAGTTGTGTATTTATGAGGAGTGTTTGTTAGAACAAGATCAATTAGAGATGATTTTTCAGGACATTTAAGATTGGGTCTAGTGGGGCTATCGACAATTTGAAAGAGGTTTAGCGAGTCACAATAAGCTTTAAAATCATCAGATACTTGTTTTAACCAGTTCCAGTTAAAATGAAATTAATCATAACTCATAACTATGCGCTTTGCAAGGATTTGGGACATCAGCTATTATTTTTTCAAAGCAAAGTATATTTTATTACATATTATTGGGGTGGAACACTAAGCATAAAGTACAAATTATTTCTTTATAAATCTCATTACCAGTTGGAATTCCCTGTCAGGGATGTGCACTCATGAACAATATACTTGGCAATAGATTAATATTCATTTCAAATGAATGATGGGATGATAGTTAAATGGTGGAGAGTGCTCAGATCTCCCCTCTGATGTCATGCTGAGGACAGAGTTATTTCCTTACTTTAATAAAGAAAAATAAAACATACATCTCACTATGCCATGTTTTAATTATTTTGGTACTGAGACCATGCAGGGGATAAGCTGTGAGCCAATGAATGGAGCAGAGCAATTCAGGTGAGTTTGATTGATAGAACTTAATTGTCAGACATGGTCTGATATTTGTCTCGCATCACAGCGGGTCCATTAGCGACAAGTTTAAGACAAGATACAAAGAGGCAAACATTTGACCACATTCAAACGCCAAACATTCAGAGGCCTTCAACTTGCTTTGCTCGGGGATTCAGCTGTGCATTCAATTTTAGAATTGGTTGGTGAACAAAAGATTGTTTCAGTCAACTTGGGACCCTGTAAAAGACCATACTAATTGTATAGATAAATTATGCTGAAGCATAGTTTAAATTCTTATAAAGGACAAATGTCTGTTGTTCACAAATTGAACATGATTTTGCTTTTAAATGAATTGAACATGTTCTGTTCCTTATTTCAAATAAGATGTTATTCCTTTGTAATATCAAAAAAAAAAAAAAAAATCTGGTAAAGTAATACATCTAAAAAATCTTATAGGAACAACTTTTCTGCTCAATAAAGGTACCTTATAGCTTTTACTCAATTTAAACAAACCTTTTACAGATAGATGTATAAATAATGTTAGATTTAATAAAATAATAAAAACCTCACTTTGAAAGTAAGTTGTATGTAACATGATCAATCTCAAAGACAAAGTTTAACTTGACCATGACAACTTTGTCCTATTTTTGCTTTCCTCTGATTTTCATTTCTTTATTTGTTTAAATGGATTTAACTGAGTGAGAGATTAAGGTAAAGATAAACTAAGGTAAAATTCCCCCCTGCAGTTCTCCATTATGTGTATTTCAAATGAAATTCCAATGAGATTAATGACTTTCAAAGGCAAGATTAAAAAAGTACATAATTTAGTAAACCAGTCAAATTTGGAGACTGTCTTTTCTTACCTTCCACTTTAACCTTGAATATCCCCTTATACCTCCATAAACTTTCAGTAAATCCCAGCTCAGGAGAGGAGGATGTGATTTGAAGTTTTAATACGTGACCACTGAAGATGTAGAACACATTTTTGGTCTCCTTTGATGTGAATAATTCCTCTCCTTCCACTTGTATTCTGGCTCCAGCATACTTAAAAATTCCTTGCTACTCCTTACCTGGTGGGCTTTCCCTGCAGCAAGAGATTAGCTTCATGCTCCTGGTTTTGCTAATCACGTAGAAAGAGTCACATTGCATCAAGTTTTAAGTAACAGTCAGCGTGTGCGCTCTCAGCAAGGTAACTATATTTTTCCTCCCTGGTGAGTCACAGATTGGATTCTGTTTCTCTAATAAAATAGATGTATTGGATGAGCTACAGCAACAGGCCGTAATTGAAGCAGTAAAACAACTGTTATATCTCCACTTTGTCTGGGTGCCTGTATAACAATTAATAGTCGTACTCCGACTGAACGTGTTACCATTTATTGGATGAATACAACAGCGTGGTGTAACTGCGGCATGACTCGTAGTAACAAGGTAACATAGCCCCAGGCAATTGTCTCTCGATGGTGAACTGGCTGAAGGTGCTGATGCAATAGGTGTCCCAGTCTCTTTTTTAGTCATACCAGCAACTGAAACTCTTGTCTCAGGTGTGGTGGGGTCCAGCACTTTTGTTGGTAGTTGGACTGATGTGTTGACAACTACATCTGGAAACTCTCCAAGATGCAGCTCTGTAGGCACTGTTGAGGTTTGTAGAAGCTGATCAACATGTCTTCTCCAGACACTATCAGAAGTCTGTACAGTATAAGACACAGGTCCAGTTTGAGCAACAACAGTGGCTGGAATCCACTTAGGATCGCTGCAATAATTCCTTGCCAGCACAGCTTCTCCTGGAATGAAAACTCTGTTCTTGGCAAGATGTTCTCTGTGCATTATCTGTTTCTCTTGTTGTCGCTGAACAGTATCTTTTACCGTTGTCGGTTTCAGGAGGTCAAAGTTGGTACGCAGTTCTCTCTTTAGCATCAAGCTAGCAGGAGATGTCTCTGTGGTTGCATGAGGGGTGTTGCGGTATGTTAGCAGGAATTTATGTAGTCTCTGATGTAGTGTTCCTTGCCCACGTGATGTTTTCAATGCATGTTTCATAGTCTGAACAAATCTTTCGGCCAGACCGTTTGTAGCGGGGTGGTACGGAGCTGATCTTATGTGTGGTACTCCATTTGCTTGTAGGAATGCAGCCATTTCCTGTGAAGTTGAGGTCCATTGTCAGAAACTAATTGTTCAGGAGATCCAAAACGGCTGAACATTTCTCCTAGTTTCTCTATTGTCTTTTCTGCAGTGGTCGATCTCATGATAGCCACTTCGGGCCATTTGCTGTGTGCATCAACAGCAACAAGAAACATTCTGTCCTCAAATGGTCCGGCAAAGTCAATATGCACACGATGCAATGGATCCTGTGGGAACTCCCAAGGATGCAAGGATGCATGTGGTGGGTTGTTTCAGACTTTGTGACAAGATGAACAGCTGTTGGCCATGTCTTCTATCTGTTTGTTAATGTTTGGCCACCAAAAGTAGCTTCTCGCAATTTCCTTCATTTGCACTATTCCACTGTGTCCTGAATGAAGTTGCTGCAGCATGTCTTTGCGAAGCGATTGCGGAATAATCACTCTCCTTCCCCACAGCAAACATTCAGACTGGACAGAGAGCTCCAATCTCCTCCTGAGAAAAGGTTTCAGGTGCGGTTTATCATCAGCAGTTCTACCCTTGACAACAGTGTCCATGACTGCAGATAACTCAGGGTCGTTGCGAGTCTCCTTCTTTACTTGTACAGCTGAAACAAGTGCTTTGGCCACCTGCCTGAAATAGAATATGTCACAGCAATACACACAAAAAAAGTGTTTCCACAGTCATTAACAAAATACAGAAATCTAACCAATGAAGTCATACACACCACAAAGCAAACATCAGCTAGCACAAAGGTGATCATGCACACACACATACAAAAAGTAACTACTCATATGCTTTGGAGAACAGATAGGTTTTGAGTTTTACTTTAAAAGTAGAAATAGTAGTGATGGACCTAAGGTCAGCAGTTTGTTCCAGAGAGAAGGACCACAGTAACTAAAGGTCCCCTCTCCGGACTTTGATCTGATTCTGGGTATGGCTATAAGACCTTCACCTGATGACCTGAGGGTCCGGGTTGGGTTGTAGTCTGTTAGCAGTTCAGAAATGTACTCAGTAGCTGAACCATGGAGTGCTTTATGGACTAATAATAGGATTTCGAAGGTGATTCTGTGTTGTACGGGGAGCCAATGGTGAGTTTTGAGGACCGGACTGTCAGGACTCTGGCTGCTGAATTTAGAATAAATTGAAGTGTTCCAACAGATTATTTGGATAATTCGGCATATAGACCTTTGCAGTAATCTTACTTGGCTGAGATAAAAGCATGGACTAATTTCTCAGCATCAGTTTGGGATATGAAGTTTCAGAATTTTGATTTGTTCCACAAATGGTAAAATGCTGTTCTGGTAATGTTGGAGAAATGATTGTCAAAGCTAAGAATCCCAAATAATGCCAAGATTTCTGACCTGCTCACTGTATTTCATGGACATGGATTTGAGGTGAAGATGGATATGCTGTCTCTGATTGAGGTGCTTGTTACTGAGGTGGAGGCCAGAAAACACATTTTATTTGGTGTTCTTTTCAGGAATCTATTTCCACATACTCTGCGTGCGCTGCTGACTGCAGACTTTACCATTAGGTATAGGTAGAATTGCCTTAGGCCCCCAAACTGCAGGGGCTGCACAAAATGCCCTTAAAGACATTTTAAAGAATTTTTATCTATTTATGGTTATCTGTTAGTGATTCTTTTTCTTAAAACTCCCTACGCAAAAAAAATGTCATCAGAAGAATGGCATATTCATATAAAACTCATATCTCATGGCCCCCTCCCCCTTCGTCTGCACTACAGTGACTATTCCATGATGCGCAGCCTGTTTGAGGAAATGATTGATGCGGCGAACACATTAGGCAGAGAGTTTTATTTTATTTTTATTTAAGAGACGTCCCCTTTTTATAAAGATGGCCTGGCAAAAGACAAAAGCGGGGGAGGGGGGAAGGTCAATGTTAAAAGGACAAACAGCACAGAGTGAAAGAGAGAGAGAGATGATTGGAACTTACAAACAAGTATATAGGAGAAGCGAAGCTCATCTAGCAGTGCAGAAAACAAGGATATGACGGGAGGAAGAGGAGCGCTGTTCGTTGTTGTCCTCACTTCCAAAAGTTATAAAATGTTTTATAACAGGCTGTGCTGCCCCAAAGTCCGTAACGCAAGCTTACAGATCGCTTCAACTGGACATGGTGAAATAAAGAAACAGACAGAGAAAAAGAAGCCTTTGGAGTTATTACCCGAATCACTGAGACAACAGCTTCAAACTTTGGGACTGCTTCGCGAGCCGGTTTACCCCCCGGAGAGGAGACGGAAACGGTGCGAGCGGAAACAAAAGCGAGGTAAACGTGGAGGCATAAGAGCGAGACTGGCTAAAACACCATTATGATCATTAAGTGCCGTCTTTTTTATCAACCAAGAGAGATAACCCTGCTGGTCGCTGTGTATATTCCCCCCACCACCAACAATGCTGATAGAATCAACGCACTTTGGGAACTTTACAACGCCATCAGTGAGCAACAGACAGCCGACCCAGACGGATTTTTTATCATCGCTCGGGATTTTAACCATGCAAATCTCAAGACGGTTTTACCCCACTTCCACCAACACGTGACCTTTCCCACAAGAGAAAGTAACATTCTGGACATGATTTACACATCAGTTAAAGGTGCTTACAAAGCTTCACCCCTCCCCCACATTGGCCACTCTGACCATATCAGTGTAATGCTAATGCCAGCTTACAGACCCAGGGTTAAAGTCACCAAACCAGTTCTGAAGCAGGTATGTGTGTGGCCAGTGGGGGCATCTGCTGCACTACAAGACTGCTTTGATACCACAGACTGGGAGATGTTTAAGCAGGCAGCCACCTACAACAACCACACAGACATTGAGGAGTATTCTGACACTGTTACCTCCTACATTAGCAAATGCATTGCTGATGTCACCACCACCAGAACCATCACCACCCGGGCTAACCAGAAGCCATGGCTGACAGGAGAGGTACGCGGGCTACTGAGGGCCAGGAACACCGCCTTCAGAGCTGGGGAGGCAGCCTGCCTGAGAACAGCGAGGACCAACCTGTCCCGTGGCATCAGTAAAGCCAAACGCAGCTACACACTAAAAATAACCGGACACTTCAAGGACAGCAGAGACGCGCGGAGCCTGTGGCGTGGTATCCAGACCATCACGGACTACAAACCCAAGCCACAGACCTGTGACAGCAACACCTCTCTGCTGAACGACCTCAATAGCTTCTTTGCCAGGTTTGAAGCACACAACAGCACGCCCCCACAGAAGACCACCCCCCCTCCCCACGACCAGAGCCTGTGCCTGACTGCAGCCAGCGTGAAGAGAACCTTCTCCAAGATCAACACCCGCAAGGCTGCAGGTCCAGACAACATTCCTGGCCATGTGCTGAAGGACTGTGCAGAGGAGCTCAAAGATGTCTTCACGGACATTTTTAACGCTTCTCTGAGTCAGGCTGTTGTTCCGTCGTGCTTCAAAGCCACCACCATCATACCCATTCCAAAGAAGCCCTCACCATCCACTTTCAATGACTATCAACTCGTTGCACTGACCCCCATCGCCATGAAGTGCTTTGAAAGGTTAGTCATGGCCCACATCAAATCCACCCTCCCCACCACCCTGGACCCCTACCAGTTTGCATACCGAGGTAACAGATCCACCGAGGATGCCATCTGTTCTGCTCTTCACCCAGCCCTCACCCACCTGGACACCAAAAACTCATACGTCAGAATGCTGTTCATAGACTTAAGTTCAGCATTCAACACCATCATCCCTCAGCAGCTGATCAGCAAACTGGACCAGCTGGGGCTCAGCACTTCCCTGTGCAACTGGCTGCTGGACTTCCTCAGCGAGAGGCCTCAGACAGTGCGGGTCGACGGCAGCACATCAAAAACCATCGTCATGAGCACTGGGGCCCCCCAGGGTTGTGTGCTCAGCCCCCTGCTCTTCACGCTGCTGACCCACAACTGCGCTCCATCCTTCAGCAACAACCACATTGTGAAGTTCGCGGACGACACAACAGTGGTTGGTCTCATCAACAACGATGAGACGCACTACAGGATGGAGGTCAGCCAACTAGCCACGTGGTGCAGAGCCAACAACCTCTTCCTGAACGTCGACAAGACTAAGGAGGTTGTTGTCGACTTCCGGAGAGTCCCCACTCCTAAACCCCCACTGACCATCGACGGTGCTGCTGTGGAGAGAGTGAGCAGCACCAAGTTCCTGGGGATTCACATCAGTGAGGATCTCTCCTGGTCAACCAACACCACATCACTGGCCAAGAAGTCCCAGCAGCGCCTCTACTTCCTCCGCAAGCTGAAGAGAGCACGAGCCCCCCCATCCATCATGTGCTCCTTCTACAGAGGCACCATCGAGAGCATCCTGACCAGCTGCATCACTGTGTGGCTTGGGAGCTGCACTGCTGCCAACCGCAAGACCCTGCAGCGCACAGTGAAGGCTGCTGAACGGATTATCGGTGTCCCACTCCCCTCTCTTCTGGACCTCTACGGTACCCGCCTCACCCGCAAAGCAACCAGCATTGTGCATGACCCCACTCTCCCCTCACACAGCCTCTTCAGCCTCCTGCCATCGGGGAGACGGTACCGCAGCCTGCGGACCGGCTCCACCAGACTAGGAAACAGCTTCTTCCACCAAGCTGTCAGGAAGCTTAACTCTCTTCCCTCTCTTCCTTCCCTCCCCTCTGCCCCCACAAACACTGGACGTTGAAACCCCCTCCCGTTTTCCACCAAGAACTCTGGACTAAAAACTCTGTACACTCAGTTTACTGCACATTGCACATACTGCACAAGTTCACTTTTTCTTTAAATTTTATTGTATTTTACTTTCTACCTTTGCACAATTTAGAATTTATTACTGTAAATATTATTTATCTTATTTTTACCTCATTTTATTTATCTATTTTTACCTTATCTTATTTTACCTTATTTTGGTTTTATTGCACCGCGGGACGGAGACAAACGAAATTTCGATTCCACTGTATGTCTGGCATATTTTAAACTTGACAATAAAGTTGACTTTGACTTTGACTTTGACTTGAAATGAAGAGAAATGAAGAGTTATTCAGCAGCCTCACTTCGGCTCACTTCAGCTGTATGAACCCGAAAAAGAAACAGACTTTCTTGTGATTTACTTGCAATTAACAGCAATGAAGTTTGCAGAAATAACAACATCATTGTGCAGATTTAAAAGAGTAGATTTTAATAAAGTAAAAGTCAAACTTTGTCAACTCTGTCCTCAAGAAGAGCAGATAAACAACATTTAAAATGCTTGCCAATTGAGGCGGTGGATGCGTTTCAGGAACTGAGGAAATCTAAAGGCTCATTGGTTTTTGTGACGGAGATGAAGAGAAACACAGACAAAGGCAGAGAAAGGGTAAATAGTTGTAACTATAATAGCATTGTTTATTACTTTTGTGTCACCATAATTGTATTTTCTTGTTTGTTATCCTATCACTGTAGTAGCCTTACAAAAGATATAACACAGTACGATGCGACCTGCTAGAACAGTAGGACATTCTCAACTGGTCTATCTTCAGGAACCACCGCCAACTCCTTCATGAAAAATCTGGAACAAAATGTCTATTACTTTCAACCAATCACTTTTACTTAATAGAAAATTCTGCAGTTTGCACCCAAGCGGCAACCTCCGCTCTTGAAAAATGAAGTCAATGCTTCCGCAAAATTCTGCAGTTCATCAAGTGTCCGCTTGAGGCTGGCTCCAGGAACCCCGGAAGTTACATACACACCACGGCCAAAAAAGCATAAATTAACATGTTTACAGCTGTGTACAAACAACGAGATAGGTCTGATTAGTTATTGTCATCATGTGCACACACACTTTTGTACGGGGGGTGATTTTTTTATTTTTTTTAAATGGCTCTGTTTTGATTTAATGAACGATATGTGTTATTCATAGTAGGGTTATCTAGGTAGGCGTGATGGAACAGTTCATCAAGAGGGTAAAACCCGCATCAGCTCCGGCTCTAAACCTGGCATTAGGTTGACTGCAAGTTAGGCTGAGGCAGCATTTCCAGGTTGGCGGCTCCTGCTGGAATCACAGAAACTGATTTGAATAAGACGAAATATATATGCTGTCATCATGAATCTGATTTGCTCTTCTCATTTGTGATAATTCTTAGCTTTATATGTTCATTCAGAATTAGCTGTTTACAGTTCAACCGTGAGCTTAGATGAAGTACATGATCCAAAGAGTATCTGAGATAATTTCACCACTAGAGCATTTTTGTCTTTAAAGGCTTTATATGCAATTTTTTGATCCAGCATCCTTGAGCAACAGCATTAAACCAAAACAACTTGCGGTGCATTGTTGTGTGAGCATGCTAGCGATCTTTATTATGCGCGTATCTTCACACTCCATGTACATTTATTTATTATTGATCTAGAAACACAGTTAAGCAGTGAGTACAGTATGTTATTCTTCTTTTCTCTAGTCCCTCAATTAAACAACTTTTATACACGAGGGGAGGAGTCAGCCGGCCGTCCCGGCACTATCAACAAACTGAAAATATGACTCGGGAAAACTCAGAAAACATCACAGACAGTTCGACTCGGGTGTTACACCCATTGTAGACAGTCATGACTCACAGAGTTATTTACAGAGGATATACTTGATTTCTATTATATTTAAGTGTGAAAAATCGCATATAAAGCCTTTAACGACCTACCTTCGCAGAGAAAATATGAGTGACACATTAAAAAAATCCTGCCTTGTGGATGTGAGATGTCTGGGAGTGCATCTGAAGTTCAACTCTTAACCTCAGTTGTTGATGCTCCTATCCCCATTTTCATCGTCAAAGTCTGAAAGATTAAAAAACAAATGAAAGTCTGTTTTTAGACAAAACACAGGAAAAGATTCACTGAGCCTCTAGATACTTGGCCTAGATTGAAACTTTGACAGTTTTTTTTACCAAGTCACTTCTAAACATGCGTGAAAAACAATGTAAGAAAACTTATCAAAGCATAAAAGTCAGACAGTTATGAAGTTGACTTAAGAGTTTCTCATATTTAGCAGAGGACTACATGTATTGAATCATTTCTGTTTGTGCAGAGTTTTGTGTTTGCTGTGACCAACACAAACTGCAAAGCATTGTACAAGACTTTTACTTTCAACAAGTCTGTTTATGAGCCCACAGCTGTTTATAAGGCTATATTATACGAATAAGTTATTATTGCACAAACAACCTTAGTCTAATTATGTTATAGCTGCTGTCCTTTTGTGGCACCATCATCAGATACAGTTTCTGTTTTTATTTCTCAAATATTTAAATGGACAATATGAGCCCATTCTGGTCTGTTATCCATTCACCAATTGAGGGTATTGTTTCAACTGCAGCAGAAAAATAAAGGCAAAGAGAAGACGGGAGCTCCAATCATTTAAAGCACAGCACAGCACATGCAGATGGAAAAAAATAAATGGGAACGTATTCTCAACTGGAGGAAGAAATGTGCAGATATGGTGAGCCATATCTTTCTGACACACAAATACACCCTAACTCACACTTAAACATGTAGAAAAAACATTCCTAATTGCAGCGCTAAACCTTCTCCTGGAAACAGCATGCCATTTTTGCTTCTCTTTCTCTATCCCGCCTATTACAGGGGTAAGAGACACTTTTAGTGGGGTTTAATGAGCTCTGCTGAAATAAGAGTTGTGCTCACTGCTTTCTACTTCACAGCTACAGAACCCCCAGGGTTCGGCTCCTCCAAACGAATGATGTGCATTCCAGAGCCTGTCTCATTGTAGTCACCATGTAAATCTAGTTTTGGTGGGAAGCCCGATGGAATTATGTGGATTTGTGTATATGCTTATAAACATGTATGGGTGGTAGAGTCGTCGCCTCTCAACCGGAAGGTCGAGGGTTCGATCCCCAGCTGAACAACATGTTCGATGTGTCCTTGGGCAAGACACAGGCAAGACACAGGCAAGACCCCGCATTGCTCCCGTTGTGGTGGCGGTGTCATGAATGGATTAGTGTTGTACTTAACTCTCTGATGTATATCGTTTTGGATAAAAGCGTCTGCTAAATGAATTATAACATTGTAACATGTATAAAGTCTGAAGGTGCCCATGACCTGTGGTTTAAACATGAATGTTAAATTTGTATCTGCTTTGTTTAAGCAGGAAACACAGAATAGAGCCGCAAATAGGGTTTGTTGTTATTAAAGAGCCATGACAAAAATGCATGAAGACTGTGAAAAAGTACATAACATGACATGTATAAAATCCTAAAGTCCTGTTGACCAGAATATAGTTTATCCTTTACCAGATGACATTAACTGCAGGGAGGTTAATACTTGAAAGCATCTCAAAAAACAAGAATATGGTCTGTTGTTACTGTGTTTGTTTCTCACTATTTCAATGCTTCAATATATTGAATATGTTGTACTTTTTCATTTAACGTAATAGTTGTATTGCTTTATATCTTCTTTTTTACAAACACCAATAGCCTATGTGTTCCTAGCCCGTCTACAAACCCCCAAATTATGAGAAAAGTCCATCCTCTCCATCTTCTGCCTGCTCCACTTTTCAGAAAATGTGTGCTCAAACAGGCCGTTTGGAGATTTTCCCTTCATGACATCACAAAGAGCAATTACCCCTCCCCCAGGTGGGTGTTTGTTCTGCCTTCTCACCGTAAAGAAGAACGCCCAAGCAACATCCCTTTCCAGAGGGGCGTGGTCGAACACAGCTCACTAGTATTGAAAGCTATATGGACACAGAAATAGAGGGGTTTACAGTAATGCTAAAATACAGGATCAGAGTGGATTTTTCACAGACATGTTTTGTGGACTTTTTGAAAAGGAGTATAAAATGGGATCTTTAATGCTTTGTAGCTGAATACTTTTCAGCACATTTTCATGCATTTTGTATGCTGATGATTATTGTGCAAGGTTTTCAGTGAAGGTGTTTGGTTCCCTTTGAAGCCGTAGTTCATAAACTCCCACCAGCCCCAACACTGAAAATCCACAGAGAACTTCTGAAAACCATTCAACACCAGAGCACACAGCAGTAATAATCCCTTGAGAGAATATAAAACCCTAAATGTATCTCTCTGCAAAGTATTAGTGATTCCCTGCATAGACATAACCAAGCATAAAAAACTGCACATTTAAACCAAGTAATGCATTTTTACAGTAATACACTGCAGTAAAATTGATGTTCATTTAAGACTGTTTCGCACCTGGGAGTGTTTCTCACTGTGATTTCTCTGATTTACAAAACATTTAAAAAATCTAATTTAATGTGACTGGAGTGCTGTAAACAACATAAAACTACTCTGGTTTACAGGTGTTTAGATTGGATTGATTCCTATACTGTGGTGTTTGATTGTTATCAGCTGGGGGCAGTATTGTACAGTATAACAAATGTTATTTGTTCAAATGTGTTTTGATTCTGCATTCCTTCAATTACAATCTGTGCCAAAGTATTTATTATGATGATAACCACTTTAGTGAGTTTAGGGCTGATGTCTCTTGTTTGTACAAAATACTACTACTTTAGAATCATGTGCTGGCCTACAGTGTCTGCTCAGACACAGGTACTGACAGGCAGTGCAGGGACAGTGCACTGTTTTATTTAAGTTATGATATCATTATCAACAACAACATTGACCAACTGAAAATATGAGGATGACCGTGTGAGTGCGTGTATCGCGAGAGTCGGACGAAGCGAGATTCAACATGGCGGCGCCCTGACGCTGGAAAACACATCAAACAGAACGGGCTTTCTCTCATTTATTTTGTAACCTAAATCTAAAGTAATAAGTCAAAGGATCCGAAGACAATTAAAAATCATCAACATCCCATCTACCCGGAACGTAAGACCCTTAAGGTGGAGGACTTAACAGACCTCGAAGCATTCATTGATCACTGTTCCTACCAGCTGCAACCCACCATGGACCCGGACACAGCAAACCCCAACAAGCGCAAAAAGACAGACTCCTCTACAGACACTGACGACCTACAAACAATAGAAATAGAGGTGAGTGTACTGGCGAGCATCAATAAAAAACCTCCTGATATCACTGCACGAAGAAATTAAAGACATTCGCAATAGCCTGGAGTTCGCTCATCGAAACATCGTCACACTACAGATCTCAAACCAGGAATTAGTAAACTCCGTCGAAGCTCTCAATGAACAAATGCATGCTGTTACTAAAGAAAACAAACTGTTAAAAGAAACCGTGCTGGACATACAAACCCGTTCCATGCGTGACAACCTCATCTTCTCCGGCATTCCCGAACAAACACTCAACAATCCGGAATCTCTCATCAAAAACTTCATGACAACTCGCCTGAAAATACCAGCCGACACCGTCAAAAACATAACATTTCACAGAGCTCACCGCCTCGGCAGATCATCAGACAAAGGACCCAGACCAATTATTGCAAAATTTGAACTATCAGCAAAAAGAACAGGTAAAAAAAAAAAGGAAGGGAAGTCTGCAATTGAAGTGGTTTTACATTGGTTTTGTTCCAGTTCTAGCCATTGGTTGTTGCATTTTTCTTTTTGCCAGGCTCCTTCTGATAATGGCAGGATGGTTGATTTATTCCAGTTTATGGTATAGTGAGAGACGGAAGAAATATTTGTGATAATATTGAAGGTTTCTTGTAATGACGTTGAAGGGTTTTGTAGGTGTAATAATAAATCATCTGTGTAGGGCTTATTTTATGCTCTGCTTGTTCACTGTAGATTCCTTTAATGTTATTGTTTTGTCTTATTGCTGCTGCGAGTGGTTCGATGAAAATTGTGAATAGGGATGGAGAGAGAGGGCATCCTTGTCTGGTCCCTTGGTGTAGTGTGAAGTTTGGTGAAGTGATCCCATTTGTGATTAATGTGGCCTTAGGTGACATGTACAGTGTTCTTACCCAGTGGATGAACGACTCTCCAAAACCAAACTTGCGTAAGGCGCTGAATAAGAATGTCCAGTTGACTTTGTCAAAGGCCTTTTCTGCATCCAATGAGATGATCATGGTTTTGTCCTGTTTTTGTTGTGATATGTGGATTAAGTTGAAAAGCCTTCGGATGTTGTCTGAGGCATGTCTGTTTTTGATAAAACCAGTTTGGTCAGGGTGGATTATCATTGGAATGACTGTCTCTATTCTTGTTGTTAGTGTTTTTGTAATAATTTTTAAATCAGTGTTGATAAGTGAGAGGGGGCGGTAGCTGGAAGGGTGGGTTGGGTCCTTATTGGGTTTCAAAAGTAATGTCATTACAGCAGTGTTCATGTGTGTGGGTATGTTGGAGGTTGCTTTAATTTCTGTAGTTACTCTATGGAATAGTAGTGATAATATGTCCCAAAAGTGTTTGTAAAATTCTGCAGGAAGTCCGTCTGGTCCGGGAGATTTATTGCTTGGCATTTTATGTAGGGCAGGGGTGTCAAAGTTCTATTGGGTCGGGGGCCAGATTCGTTCAAATGAGACCTCAAGTGAGCCGGACTAATTTTGCAGACATCACTATAACGCAACCCATGGATATATAGGCTAATGTATGATTTTTTTAAAAAGACCAAAAAAGGTACTTGTATAGAAAACTGCATGTTAACGCATAAAATGTAAAAGTACATTAAGCAGAGGGGTTAACTCTGTCATGTTGGCACATGGAAATATTTAAATGTTAATAATACATCTACTGATGCACAGACTTGGACACATCATCAGTGTTGTTTCCTGGAGTCACTCTGAGTGTTTCGGGTCTTGCAACAGACACCTTCCTCCAGGCGACCCAACCGAGGCTGATCAGACCCCGGTCTGTGTCCAAGTGGCATTCTACTACCCCCACTACTCTCCCCTCTTCAACCAGAGCCATCTGGAGGCTTTTTCCGCTGCCTCCACGTTGTTGCCTATGGCTCTTCTTGGGTTTGCACCTGTGTGCCGTAGGCTTTGCTCAGGGAGTGACTGGCAAACCCCCGACTGCCCACCTCCACTGGCATACACCTGGTCTTCCACCCGTTCCTCCGACAATCCTCCACCAGCTCCTGGTACTTCGCCCTCTTTCTTTCTTGAGCCTCCTCCTTCCTCTCCTCCCATGGAACTGTCAGTTCCAGCAAGAAGAGTTGTTTTGTGGCCTCTGAGACCAAGATGATGTCAGGTCTCAATCTGGACTGGGTGATGTGTGGTGGAATTTTCAGCTGCCTCTCCAGGTCAACTGACATCACCCAGTCTCGGGCTGTGGGGCGCAAACCAGCAGAGCGGTTCTTTGGTGTTTCACTTTGTCCTTCCTTGACAAAGTGAATGGCCTTAGCTGTGGCTTGGGTGTGTCGGCTGCCCTTGATCCCCTTGCTGATTGCTTCAGCGATGGACTTGAGGACCTGGTCGTGCCTCCATCGATACCGGCCCTCACCCAGCGCCTTGGAGCAGCTGCTCAGGATGTGTTCCAGTGTCCCTATCTTGGAACACAGAGGGCATGTAGGTGTTTCTATTTTGCCCCATGTGCATAGGTTGGATGGGCTTGGGAGGACATCATAGACCCCCTGAATCAAGAACTTGATCCTCTGGGGGTTCCACTGCCAGATATCATTCCAGGTGACACTCCGCTCCATTGCCTGCACCCACTTCATCCAGGCGCCCTGCTGCCACATGGTCACTGCTCTGCTGGTTCGCTCTTCCTCGACTGAAGCTCGCACCTCCTCCTGCACCAACATCTGCCTCTCCCTTCCGCTGGCAGAGTCATATCGGGCCGCTGCTAGGCTCCCAAGTCCGGCTCTGCCTTGCGCCACTGTTCCAAGGATGGCCTTGTGCTTCAGTCGAGTTTCTGCTTGCTGGACTGCATCCGCTGCCCTCCACTTCCTCCCTGTCCTCACAACAATCCCTGCCCCGGACACTTAAGGTTCCAGAGACACTTAGAGTACCCTCTGGATCCAGAGTACTGCAGATGTTCCCGTGCCCGTGCCACGATGAACTCCTCCCTGACTGAGCTGAAGGGGAGCCTGAGCTTATTGGTGTTCCCGTACAGCCCAATGTTGCTTAGGCTGCTTGGCAATCCCAGCCATCTGCGTAGATAGCTGCTTACCCTTTGCTCAAATCCTTCCACCACAGTCATGGGGACCTCATAGATAAGCAGAGGCCAGAGGATTCTTGGGAGGATTCCATGCTGGTAGGCCCAGGCCTTGAATCTTCCAGGGAGCCCAGACTTGTCCACTGTTCTCAACCAGCCCTCCAAGTCAGCACTGGTTGCCTTGATGGAATCTCTGTCATTCAGACTGCAGTTGAAGACCTGATGGGATCTGCTGTTCTCCCAGCCTGAAGCGGAATTTGTCTGTGACCTTCCCCTTCTTTAGAACCAAGGACCTGGACTTCGCAGGTTTGAAAGTCATGCGTGCCCACGCCATGATGCTCTCCAACCCCTGGAGGATCCACCTGGCCTCTGGTACAGCTGTTGTTGTCACTGTGAGGTCGTCCATGAAGGCTCTGATGAGAGGTTGCCTTACTCCGGACTTGCTGAGGGGGCCTCTGCATTCTGGTTCCGCTGCCTTGACCAGCATGTTCATTGCTAGTGCGAAGAGGGTCACTGAGATTGTACAACCAGTGATTATGCCCACTTCCAGCTGGTGCCAGATGTCAGATGTCATCTGGCCAGAGGACACTCTCAAGCTGAACTTGCTGTAGTAGTCCAGGATGAGGTCTTTCACCTTCTGGGGTACATGGTGTTTCTCTAGTGCGACCTCCACCAGCTTGTGGGGTATCGAGCCATAGGCGTTGGTGAGATCCGGCCATAGCAGCGGAGATCCCCTCCGCCTTCTCTTGCCTCCCTGATGAGCTGGGTTACCACGCCTGTGTGTTCCAGGCAACCAGGAACCCCTGGTATTTCTCCCTTCTGCACTGACGTGTCGATGTACTTATTGCTCAACAGGAAGTTAGAGAGTCTCTTGGCTATGATACTGAAAAAGATTTTGCTCTCCACACTGAGCAAGGAGATGACATGAAACTGGTCAATGTTCTCAGACTTTTCATCTTTCGGTATGTACACTCCCTCCGCATACCTCCATGACTGGGCGATCTTTCCTCTCCTCCAGATCACCTTCAGGGCCCTCCAAAGCTGGTGTAATAGCTATTGGGGCCACTGGATCCTTGGTCGGACCGAAGGTGCACAACCAGTTGTTATGGTTGGAGCTTGCTGGCTTTGGAGGCTCTGTGGGTTGTTGGGAGGTGCTGCTGTCTCTTGGGGGCTTAGGGTGGCATGAGAGCTGTTGGCAGCGGGTGTTGGCGGCACTAGGAGGCTCTGGGCACTGTGGGTTGCCTCCGGGCCTGGCTCCTCCTGCGTCTGACCAGAAGTGACTTCTGTACACCATAACAGAAGAAAAAATCAATAATTATGTTTTGTTTGAGATTATTATATTATGTTTTAATATTGCAGTTCAAGGTTATACAAACTTTGACACAGGTTATTCTACCTGCCCTGGGATCAGTGCATTACTAGAGAGAGAGAGAGAGAGATACTTTAGATCTGTGTGTGTCAGGCCACAGCACAGTTTGCACTCGTTAAGGTTCATTACAGATAAAACCTGCTCACATGAATAAGTTATCACAAACAAACAGAATGTCTTTGATGCAAGACCGAAGTCATCTTCGGGTATTTTAGTGTTAGGCATTATAAAATTATAACATGTTTCCAAACGAACAGACTTGAATTGATCCTTAAGCGTTGCGCACTGCAGTCTGATCAGCTCCATGTGGAGTGCACGTTTTTCAACTAAGTAAACTCAGTTAAACGACTTTGATGAGTCTGGCAGTCCGTTCTTCTACGTGTCCGCACTATCGTAATCTAACTCTGTCACTTTTTATGCACCATGAATCTGTGCCATCTCCATGCGCAATTCGAGGAAGCATTTCAGCGCTGCTCCACGGTTAAACCAGCGGACCTCTGTATGATCGGACAGCCTGTGTGTGATATCGTTTTTGGATAAGAATGAATAAGATAAGAATGTTCAGTAATAGTTATATTTTTACAGTCTGATGAAAGCTGGTGATAAAAGCGCAAGAGCATTCTACTGCATTTAGAAGTGATGTCGCGCTGAAACTTTTAGGTGATCAACACAACACGTTCTCTGGGTGACCTAAAAATGAACCATCTGTAAATAAAATCAATTAATATTAATTTTAATTTACTGTTTTTACAATAACCAGAGGTAAAACTAGTCAGGAGATGCATCAGGCTCAACGCCGGTGTCCACAACCTACACTTAGTCTGGATGTGTGGAGACGGTCTGGGCCATTACGCCTGCATTCTCGGTCACCTCTCTCAGGTGTTCAGCCTGTTTGCTGATTAGCGTAATGCAGGAGCAGCTCGTGCGCTCGGCCACTCGTCTTTTATATGACTACTCCCTGCTGAGAAGATAATTCAGAGTGCCCCGTTTAATTAATATTCGTATCATGATATCAACCTTTACGTTGCTCATTTTACATACATACATTTAATACAATTCGGGGAAAATACGTATTACAAATATTTAATTTATAAAATATCTCAAAATATTTTTCAATACATTTCCTCCTTCCCAAAACGTCTCACGGGCCGGATGAAACCTGCTGTCGGGCCGTATGTCTGACATCCCTTGTAGGGCTTTGTGTAGTTCTTCAGTGGTGATGGGTGTATCTAAAAAGTTGGCTTGTTCTGATGGCAGGGTTGGTAATTCTAGGTTATTTAAAGGTGTCTATTTCTGATTGGTTGAGTTCATGATCGGGGGAGTACAGGTTGCTGTAAAATTCATAAAATACTTTATTTATATCTTCTGGGTTATAGGTGATGGTGCCATCAGTGTTAAGTATAGATGGGATTATTGCTGTTTCCTTTTTGAATTGTAGAAGATTAGCCAGGTATTTGCTTGATTTGTTACTGTATTGAGTTCTCATATTTGAGCTGTTGGATAGTGAACTGTTTTTTTTTTTATGTATGATGCTTTCCAGTTGGCATTTAAGTTGATTCAATTCATTTTGTGTTTGTTCACTGGGGTTATCGCTGTTTAGTCTTGTTAATTGTTTGATTTTTGTGTCTAGATCATTTTCCTGTTTTTGTTGCTGTTTTTTCTTGTGTGATGAATATGATATTATTATTCCTGTTATTACTGTTTTGCCTGTTTCCCATAAAAGTGACAGTGAAATGTCTGGAGAGTCGTTCATCTCCAGAAAGAAAGCCCACTCTCTCCTAATCAATGACATAAAATCAGGGTCTTGTAGAAGTGATGTATTAAAACGCCATCTTGTGGACGGCTTGATGTGTGATTTATTGACAGGGAGACTGGAGCGTGATCACTGATTATGATGGGATGAATTGTATTTTCTCTAATGTGTCGGGAGAGTGAAGTACTTATGAGGAAGAAATCTATTCTGGAGGATGATTGGTGGAGGGGTGAAAAGTAAGAATATTCTCTGGATGATGGATTTCTCATTCTCCAACTATCGCCAAGTCCAAGATCCTTTATGTCTTGCTTAATTATTTCAGTGGAGTGCCAGATTCTTGAGTTAGCGGGGGTGCTCGAGCGGTCAGTTGTGGGGTTAATAACAGTATTGCAGTCTCCAGCTATGATGATATTGGATGAGTTATTTCGTAGTGAGAAGAAATTTTGGAAGAAGGATGGGTCATCCGGGCGTTTGAGGGTGACTGCATTGACTGCATTGACTGCCTGAGGCTGTCTGTACAAACAGGTATAACACAAATACAGAGCGATATACACATCACAGGAGATAAACGTGTTAAGAGTGAGGGGTGAAGACAAAAAATAAAACAAAACATAAGCTTCTGCACAAATGACAAAAGGGAGAAAATCTGAGGGGTCATGGGTAGGTCATAGGATGTCGGGTAAGAAGCTTAGAGTACAATAGAGAGCGTTATTTATTTTATTTTAGGAATGTTTGAGATAGATTAAATCCATTCATTCAGAAAAGCCATGGTGTGATTTTTGTGTTTCGGAATAATTGTCCCGTAAATATACAGCTTGTCAACGACCAGAGATGCACGTTTGTTGTTGCTCCTGTTTTCTTTCAGAATGGGGTAAAGTATTTTCCGGCATTCATTTATTTCTCTTGGGTATTGGTCATTCATTCCAAATGATGTTCCTTTGAGTTCCCTTCCTATCGCCAAGAAAATCATCTATCAGAACTGGAAATCAAAAAGATACTGCCACATAACCCACTGGACCAACCTACTCACAGAACACATTGTAATAGAAAGAATCGCAGTCTGCAAAAATAACAATATATCAGCCTTTAATAATACCTGGAATTTATTCATAATTCACCTCAACCTCAGAAATAACATATCTTAAACTGAAGCCACATACATGACCACAAACCCCTGTCTAATAATAACCACACTCCACACCTCATTCTCCACATCATTTTGATCCTTTAACTTACTTATTTAATTTCGACATATGACACACCTTATATCCCACAACACTCACACGCCACCACCCCTATTTTTATATAATATATTTTTTTGATTTGTTTATTTTTATTTTTTTTCCTAAGAAAATTGTTATATTATCATCACTTTTATAGTTGCTATTATTTCTTTCCCCCTCTCTTCCTTTCATGGAAACATTACTTAAATAGTTACTTAAAAGAACAATAGTGACCATCATTTGTATTATCACTGATTATATATTATTATATATGTATATTATTGTTGTTATTATCATAGAGATATACATGCATATATATATATATACATATGCAATTTATGATTATGTGATGTTATGATGCTATTGAGGAGATGGTACTTGTGTTGGCTATCGGGGGTTGGGTAAGGGGTTTCATCTTTGCCTTTGGCACTCTGGTGGCCTGGCGGCGATCTCAGGTGGTTGCGGTTGCGCGGTTGTCTCATTCACCCCCCCTCCTCCAGCAGGGTGTGAATGAAAAGATTCACAAGATTTATGTAATAAAACAAATTATAAATAAAACAGCGCAATTAGCACAGTTATAATTACATAATATAAACCCTAGCCTAACTAAACTCTTCATGTTGTGTGCCAGGAAGATGAGTTTGTCCACATTTTCCATTAAAAGGGAACTTCTGGTCTTATTTACGATGTAGTCAGCCTTGGAGAGAATGCACTCTGACGGGGTTGAAGTGGCCGGAATGCAAAGGCAGTGTTTGGCTGCAATTGCCAGTTTAGGTTGCGGCCACTGTTTTGCTACCACCATGCAAGTGGGCCTGAAGAATGGACTAAGTTGTGTCTCTCAAGTATTGCTCCATCTCTTTCTTTGCGCTGTCTCCATCGCATTCTTCTTCCTCTTCATCATCAGTCAGACAGCAACAGCATTGAAATCTCCTGCTTTTTTGATGGTGGCATGGCAGTCTCCTCTTCTCCATGGCTTGTTGCTGGTTCTTATTCTTCCACCTCCTGAACAGTATGTCGCTGGTGCAGATGTTCAGCCAGGTGTACAACCTCAAAATGAACAGTTGCCGTCTGCTGTCCATCTCTGTGATGAGGGTCTTCTTTAGTTCTTTGATGGCAGGACTGTCATCCTCCTCCGGTGACTGCTGGCGCTTCTTCAGGTTGAAGAGCATTGGCACTGTTGCAGACAATGACAAGTTCTCCTCCTGTGATAGCAGTTCTGTAAGCGTGATTAGGGGCCCCAGCACTTCTGCTGTCAGGTCCAGGGTGCGCTCTCTTCGTGACACTGGGATCTGACAAAACAGCGGTCACTGGCCATTGTTGTTCCACCAGTCTGTCAAGCATTTCACATGTAGAGTTCCACCGAGTAGCGATGTAGGAGTTTGTGCTCTACAACATTCTGCTGCTTTTGCTTGTCTCTTTAAGGCAGCTGTTGCCTTTGCACTTTTTTTGAAGTGTCCCACGAGATTCCTGGCAGCCCAAACTGTGCAACATATTTTGTCCTGTTTTAGGGCTGTATTTATGCACAGTTGTAGCGTGTGTCCTGAGCAGTAGACACCTTGAACGTCGCCCCATTTCTCTGCTTCTTTCTTCAGCAAATCGGTGCACAGCTTACTATTGCTGGCATTATCATGAACAACGGCTACTCTTTTGTAATTTGGAATGGAGTAGGCGTCCGCCACTTCTCCAAGCTGTTGGGCACTGTATATTAACATTTTTTAAAACGAAGCCATGAGAAGCTTCAGTTTTGATGGAGCAAGGTGCATTTACAAAAGGAGTGTGCGGACAACGGACCTTCTCTGTCTTTCTCTGAAGATGATGTGATTTTGCATTCTTGGTTCCCGTCTCTCCCCTCTCTCCGCAGGAGTCAAGATAGGAGTTTTGCTGCACGGAGCGATGAGCGCGTGCTCTCTCCCCCGCTCTCTCTCTCTCTTGGTTCCCATCTCTTCCTGCATGGAGCCATGAGCGCACCTGCACACACTCGCATGCTCTCTCTCCCCCGCTCGCCATCGCCAAATAAATAAAAACAGGTCGGAAATATACTCGGGCGGCTATAAATTTACCTCGGCGGCCCGCCCAAGTACTGTCTTTGTGTGGGGAACACTGGCGTGGTTACTCTACGTTTTTATGCCCCAGATGTTCCCACATTATTCCTTATGTTTTATTTTAACTATTTTCAAAGCAAAGGTTAAGGTAAGTTAAGTTAAGGTAAGATAAGTTTGCTATCTAGTATGGTCTCGGTTTTTTACACCGTCAAAGTATAGCAAACTACTTCCAGCATTCAGGTGACTTTTTATTCTTGTCTTCACTTCGTTTAAAGTGTTCCCACACAGCTGAAGTCTTCGGCATTTGTCTTCGCTTTAACGACCAAGGTGAACTGAAGTGTGACCGCTCCGTGCCGTGCTCAAGCACGGTACACTTCCTTGGCCCTGGCACACTTTGGAGAGGTGCGCTTCAGCACGGTACACTTCATGCACGAGCACAAGCAAAGTTATGTACAAGAGGTAATCGTGCATAGGCCTGGTTTGTCCCGAGCCCGCCGCATCAATTTAGCACAGAAAAGAATAAGCGGGACGGGAAGTCAGACACCGATACAACATTAAAACAGCCGGTTAATTTTCAAAATAGACCACTCCGTTTTAACGGTTCAGAAAAATTAACGTTTGTGTGTTTGTTTATGTGTTTATAAGGTTTATATAGAGTTTTATACCACATACATCGTGTTATCTCACACTGTCGCCAGTTAGTTTGTTTAATTACCACAGGAATTATTTTGTCTCTGCACTCTAGCTGATGGCTGTGCTCTACGGAGAACGCAGCCGGTGGGTGTTGATGGACGAGGGTGCACGCAGACAAAACGGACCGGAGCGGACACACACTCATAGACTGTAAATATTACTGGACGAACCCTGACCCGTCTGTTACATAGCAGCAAATGAGTCCAATCGACGGCCGCATCCATATTGGATTTGCAGTCTCAACCTAACTTCGGATCAACCTAGCAACAGCAGTAAGGCGGGACCGGCGGGACAGCTAGGCTGCTATCATCCCCTATTCCTGCTCGTCCTGAGAAAACTCTAAAACAGTAAGTTAACATTTAACTTTTCTACAAAACAGTTAAAACGAATTATATTCAACCCAAATATTTAATTAAAGTCTTAAAACTACACTTTTTTAAATATACAATTATGTTTATTAGTTATTTGTCAGAGCAGTTAGACTTTGTCAGTGTTAGCAGAGCAATACATTAACAAAGTTTTATCCATAAACTTTGAATAAATATGAGACATCCAGAAGAAATCAATATTACAAAGCATACAGTTCATGTTACTGTTCTGACAAAAAGAGGAATGTCTGTGTTTTATATTTACAGCGATGTGGGTAAACATGACAATTGAAAAATAATTATTCAGTATTTATTATAAGACATTTGTTTTCTATTGAACCTTGTGAAGTCATGGAGTCTGTGGCCAGTGTCAGCTTCACACCAAAAACTTCAAGTATTAGAAAAAATAGTGTTTAAGACTGGCATCTATTATTATGAGTTGCAGCTACCTTGTTCAATATTATCCCTGCAGATGTGGCTAATAACAAAAAAACACCCTGAGCTGTCACATGTAGTTAACTGTACATTTTGTCTTGTCTGAAGCATTAATTGAACACCTTTGTATTTCTCCTATAGACACAGTGTGGATTATTGGTGACTTGTCCGTCGAGGTGCCCACAGAGCTGCAGAGACAGAGGAAGAAACCTGAGCCTCAACAACATCTGCATTTGTTGGTTCTTCTGGGGTGGACTTCGGTTGCTTCTCTTCAACAGCTCACTGTGAGGGAGGTCTCCCCCAGATGGCCTGAGTGATGTCACCCACAGGCTGAGAGCTAGAGCTGAGGCGTGTTTTAACAAACCGTTACACCGCACCCGCCTGTCAAGCTGGTCAGCTACACACCTTATTGTGAATAACTCTTATCCTTCATCAAATCAAAACTGATGAGTCATCAAAACATTCACCCCCCCCCCCCCCCCCCCGTACAGTGTGTGTCCATCGAGACATGAGCTAATCACACCTATCTGTTTTTTTTGTACCAAGCTGTAAACATGTTAATCTCTGTTGTAAAAACAGACTTTTTTTAATGTTGTTTTTCAGATTAAATAAATATGTCTATATAAATTCACTCCTTTATGTCTACTTCTGAGTATACATTTCAGATTTGAAATGACAAGACTAAAATGTGCATTAATGCTCAACTCAATAGCTTAGGGAAGGAAGTCTACTTTTACACAACTTCTTATTCTTTCGACATTTTTTTTCACCAAATACTAATGTAGTTCATTTCTGAAAGTGGGATGAAACACAGTCATTGCAAAATTTGCCCTTAAACACAGCCCCATTCTTAAATCAAGATACATCGAGAGTAAATAAGATCAATAACTTGTGAATAAAAACACAGTTAAAAATGATTTAGAAATGTAGTCTTCTCAGATCAATATCACATAATATCAACTTCTCCCATCTAAACTGGACAAAGGGTTTTAAAATGGGAAGAAAATAGTTTGATTGCAAGTTGTTTGGAGGAGATCTAGTTTTATTTGAACAGCTGAAGCATGAATACAGTCTTCCAAGGTGCAAACCCTCCTCCTCCTCCTGAAGCCTGTGGAGCTCCTTCATGTACTGCCGTCTTATCTGCTGGCCATCTTCTCTCACCAGAACTTGGACTGTTGAAATGTCATTCTGAAGAAGCTCGAGCATGTGACATGGATCCAGGAGAACATGGACTTTTAGTGAGGGGTCTTCAGGATGGCAAAGAAAGAGAGAAAATATCAGTTATTCATTAAATCATTTTGTTTGTTCTCATCTATTTTTCTGTATTCATGTGTGTGTAAGAGCACATTTATAAATTCAACAGTGTACTACCCAGACAACAAAGGTCCAGTATTCAGGTAATCAACATCTATTTAAAGTTAAGAAGATAAACATTATTGTAATCGTGCTGTTTTCAGCTCTCTCACTCACACAATGATATTCCACATCAAATTGTCTCAGATTTTGTGTGAGGATAAATTAAGCAGTTTATTGAGGATAGTACTTCATCTTTACATGAAACAAATATAACCTGAATTATTTAAATCATTAACAGGTCCCAACTCTCTGTGCTTTAGTACAGAACATACAGTAACTCATTTATTATTAACATGAGCTCAGTACATGGCTGTAGTCTTCAAACTATTTCTTATACTTTATATCTATGTGCTTTATATCTTATTTTCATTCCATATGTTATTTATATTTCTACAGCTATATTCTGTGTATGAGTTCAGTGAAAATTAATATGGTTATTAATATAGTTCTTAATTGTTACAGATGCTCTTACAAAGTGAAGTTTTTTTTATTTGTTAACAGTTTGCTCAAATCTTAAGACACTACATCAACCATGTAACTTTAATGTCATCCTCTATAACCTACACAGCACATTAGGTTCAGTTCAGTTTATGTTACTGACGGATAATTACTACACAAAGGTTGTTTTTTAATGTCCACATTTAGGTGGAGTATAACATTCATCATAACGTCAGATAACCATATTTACAGTCTGTGGTTAACCACCGAGCTGAACCTTTAGCTTCTAACATCACACAAACTCACTATTTTCAACAACAACATCTTCACAACAAACATTTCTAAACCATTGACCGTAAATAATGTAAATAATGTAAATAATGTAAATAATGAGCTACACAGTTAGCCGACTGGTTTACAAGCTAACGCTAAACAAGCTAGGTCCGTAAATATAAACACGAGTAAGCAGTAAATATAACACTACTATATCACTTACCGAAAAAAACTGAAGCATCAACTTGTTGTATGGTCTGTTAACCGCACAGCAAGCCATGTATGTTGTCAGATATGTGTTAAACAAACTCTCCAAACGAAGTAAAAAAGAGGAGAAATCAGACGGATCAAGCTGTTAGCCTCCTGACCTGCTGACCTGACAGACAGATGCAGCGCGCAGAGCTGTCAATCAAATCTGACACAACCAAATATGGGCATAGCCGTTTTCCTTAATAGAATAAAATCCGATGAGTTATAAAAAAATTCACCCCCCCCACAGTGTGAGGAGAAGGGGCCGTCAACTTCTCAGATATATCTCGTTTTTTGAACCAGGCTGTAAACATGTTGATTCCTGTGGTAAAAACGGGCTTTTTTGGCTGTGGGCTTATGGCACTTCCGGCGCTTCTGCAGCCAGCCTCAAGCGGAACCTCGAGGAACTGCAGTTTTTTGTACTTCCGCATAGGCTTCATTTTTCGAGACCGGAGGTTGCCCCTTGATACCGACACATGAGTAAGCAGTAAATATAACACTACTATATCACTTACCGAAAAAAAACTGAAGCATCAACTTGTTGGATGGTCTGTTAACCACACAGCAAGCCATGTATGTTGTCAGATATGTGTTAAACAAACTCTCCAAATTAAAAGTAAAAAAGAGGAGAAATCAGACAGATCAAGCTGTTAGCCTCCTGACCAGTGGGCGCGCACTGTAGCTGTTCCCACTCAACGTTCTTGTAGCCAAAATACGCCGCTTAGGGGCGCTTCCATCTTGCGATTTTGACGTCATTTGGAGCCAGAGTCTGCGCAGTAGGGCCCGGGGGGAGGAGCCCTGGTAACACGCCCCGCCCCCTTAGCGCACTGCCCTGATGACTTACGCAGCCCAGCTACGCCGAAACCGCTCTGCCAGTCTACGATGAAGAAATGTGTAAGTACAACAAACCGCCGTATTCAAAGTCTAATATTTAAACACACTGTTTTTTAAAAAATCCAGTTATTTTGATCATTATTGAAAATACGTGGGCTGCTGGGTCCTATGTTTTTGCAGAAATCGTTCTATATTTAAGCTATATTTAAGCTAGGTTAGCACCACACACCGTAGGCTACAAATGGTAAGATATGTTGTATTTGGTTAGAAACTGGTAGTTTGCAATGTGAGTCATGTCTGCTTTTCTAATATATTTAAGTGAACAGTAAATCAATTGTTTTTTGTATTTTCATTTAGGCAAAGAAGAGATAAAAGCAGCTGGTCTGACATCTTCCACAGAGATGAAGTGTAAGTTAAAATCATCTGTTAAAAGTTTATATCCTGTGATTGTTTTTAAGTTTCATAAGAGGATTGTCAAAACAAGCTATTGTTAACAATACAGTCTTCTAAAAATAAAAATCACACTGAGTCATACACCAGCTAAATATTAAATAGAAAGGTGATGTTTTCTTTTCCATTTTACAATCAACAGAACCTAAAAATGACTAATTTCAACCTTCATCTGCACACCTGTTACAGAGGTCAGGCTGGGGTCACATAGTTTGAAGGAACCTCTGCCTTTTTTCACCTGTGCCAGATGCCCTGCTCATCCACTGTGGGAATGAAATGACCTTACACCAGCAGCTCTCCCAGATGAAGAGTCCTCTCTGCTATCACCCAGAGGAGCTGATCGACGTCTGAAGAAAGTGGACAGAGTCTGGTGCTTTGTGACAGTGAACAGTGAGAAGGCTACCATAGTCATCCTCAGATAAAACACAGAGATCCTGGTCAATATTCAATGGTGCTATTTTTCTTTACATGATGTTGCCCTGTGTTTGAAAGGCCAGATGCTGGAGGGTTGTGTTGGATTTGCTTTTCCATCATATTTTAACAGTCAAACAATCATCCAGGATCTCTATACTTTATTTGATTTTTCTTAGGATTTCTTTGTTAAATTATTTTTTATACTTTCTCCTATGTCCCAGCAATTAGGTCCAATTAGGTCCAACGGTCTCCATTACTTATTTTCCACATGGTTAATGAAACCAGGGGTTGTTTATTGAAGATTTATTTTCATAAAATGTTTAAATAAACTTTTTAAAAATCTGATATGACTGTCTCTGATTAACTGGAGCACGACAATGTGTTGGTCACAGTAAAATAATTTAGCAGTTAAGTTTATAGCTCACATTTGAAAAGGCCTTGAACTGACATTAATTTCTTCTTGACCAACAACAGCTAAGACAACAGCAAAGTTAACAGACGAGCTCAGCTTGTCACAGCCGGGCTCGTCTGAGATAAATGGCCTTCAAACTTATTTAATATTAAACATTTAAAGCCAATAAGCATAGCGAGATACGTATGAGATTCCATTTCAATTTATTCAATCACAGTCTTGTCAAACAGTCTGGCATTTTGTGCTGCTGATTTCAAGAGTTAATAACTGGAGAGAAGAAGTCCATCGAGAGAGGACAGGAAACGTTCAGGGGACGAGTCCTCCATGTTGTCAGGGGTTGCTGATGGATCTGAATCTGAGGGCATCTTCTGTAATAAAGAAAAACAATCACAGAGTTAAACGTAAAGTATAATGATTTTTACTGTGATGTTTATGCCTCAGACCTGAAATCAGACCTGTCCTCAGGTTCTGCTAAACTTCAGGTTCTAAAGTTTGTTTTTAAGACAGGAGAACTATTTAAGAGGAAAAACTAAATATATAATAAGACATGATGAATCCAATAATATGATCAGCTTTATGAATTTATGTTTGAAGACAAAAGTGTTCCTGCCACTTTCTATTGAAGATTAATGTAAACTGTCATCACATGGGTCAGCCTGATAAATTAAACTAATGTTAAATATTCTCATAATCAGACAGCCAATTTGTGTGCTGAACCTCACCGGAGCTGGAATCAGAGTCTAGATTGCTGTTTCCTTTGGGCACTGATTTCCTTGAAGACAGAAAGAAGAACAATTTAAACATGAACTTCTTGCAGAACCATAGAGGCTGTTAAAATCTTCTGCTAGTCTTCCTTACATTTTAAGAAGGATTATAAATTGTTACTAAAATTACTTTGATGCCGATAGCGGTTACAATAACACGGTCCAATCATATGAGAGATAACTTTACCTTTGAGTCCTATGTGAAGGCGTTCTCTTCAGAATCAGCACTGCAAAGACAAGATGATGGCGTCCACCTTCACAACGTGCTGCTTCAGTCTGGCTGCATCGTGGTCACCTACAGGAACACCACAGAAATGCAATCAAAGTACTTCACTTTATTTATCAGAGGATGTACTGTATGCAAAGTAAAAAATTGAGCTGTAATTCCTCAAAAATATTTGAGACTGCTTTGTTATTTGAGAGCACAGATTGTTTATTTTCCCTTCTCTCTGTTTGCCTGTACATGACCTTTTAGTGCTTTAAAAGATACTACAGTAAATCCTGGATCAGCTGTGTGGATGGTGTGACTGTGTGGTAAAGCTTTGTTAAAGTTGTCACGCACATACTCATATGCCTTTGGAGAGTAAAAGTGCAGTGTGGTGGCAAACTGCTTATAAAATATAAAATAGTATTTTATTGGTGAGGTGCCCCAATCAAAGCGTCCTACAGAGTAGCAGCAGCTTTAGAGGGAGGAGACGAGCGCATTATGGAGAGGAGCGCACCGCAGGGGGTGAGCTGGGGGAGAGACGCGCAGCCAGAGAAAAAGGAAATCCCCAGTTTAAAATATAATGTTGGTGAAAAGAGGGAAATAGGACGACATAAATGTCAATGTTGAAATTCTTTTGAATGCAGAGGCTGTGAATGTTCAGTTTTCTTTGGCTATAAAAAGGCAACAATAGCCTGTAGTTTAATCATGGTGTTTCTCTTCGTTAACGATTATTGAAGCGAAATAAAAACAAAAATAAATGCATGACATTTAAAACATATTAACATGTGTGGGAAAAAACGCGATCTTTATGTCTTCTTTGTTTGTGCCTATGTCTCCTCCTAACTACAATAACAGCAGCATCTTGTGTGTAACACTGCTCTCCTGGGTTAGCACGTTCTTTTCAAAGGTGTTAAATACAGACACAGTCACAATCACTGCAATGTTTGTCAGGTTTTGTCAAATTTTAGAACAATTTCTCAATGAGCGTCATTACATTTACAATATGATCAACTTGTGACTGTTGAATTGGTGTGTGGAAGACAATGCAGAATATTTATCAGTTGAAGCAACATGATGCTCGGTTAATATTAGATTTCACCGGTTGTTGATATTTGCTTTCACGTTTCAGTTAGTCTCTTAAATCAGTAACAGTTATATTAAATCAGATCTTACCTTTAGTTTTATCTGGATAGCTAGTGAAATATTCTACCCTCGTATATAGTACTATGAATTTCAGCCTGCACGGTGAAAGTAAAACCTGTTACTCTCGGTATAGCCCACTTATCACTCAGACTGTAAACATGCACACATTAGTAATGATGCAGGCCAGATTACAATTATGTGACTTTGTTTTTACCCTCGATACTTTTTTGAGACCTTACCAGACTTATTTATTTTTACTATAAAATAACTGTACAGTCAATGAACCGCATCTATGAGCGAATTTTTATAACGATTCTTGGTTTTAAATACAATTTCAATCACAATAACAATATAACAATATCAAGAAACATAGCATGTCAGTTATTAGGTGTGCTCATTTAATAAAATAAAATAAAAAGATAAATCATGCCGCATAAGTAACCTAGCTTTACAACATTTCAGCTAATCTTAGACTGCTTATGTGTTAGACTTAGACTTAGACTTTCTTTATTGTCATTCAAACTTGTACTTTACAGTGCAGATAAGAACGAAATTTCGTTGCATTTGGCTCGTTGTAGTTAGCTAGCTAGATAACGACTTTAACCAAACAATGACACATAAATCACACTTTTTTACTTACAGAAAAAACTGCAAAGATCCCTTAGATCCAACAGGTCGGTTAGAACAGTTTACTGCAGAACAACTAATTTTGCCAGCTCAAAAAAGACGAAAAAACTGAACGGAAAAATTCAATGGCGTCTCGGCTTTCCTTCACTACGTAACTTTTGTTATTCACAAAGAGAGCTACGCAAGATCGGCGGCTGTCAATCATCGTGAAATATGACATAAAATCCCGTTTTTCAACCTCAAATAACTTATTTAAAACAAACTTCACAGAAAAATGAGCACTTGAACACAATGTAGGGTGATAATAACTAATGATCACAGCAGAGTTTAGGTTTGGAAAAAAATTATGTGACGAGTATTTTAGCTTTACAGTTTGACCCACATCCCGTCTGTTATCATTGAGGAGGCGGGGCTTATGACCTATACTGCAGCCAGTCAGTAGGGGGAGCTCTAAAAATAAAAGCTTCACTAGACCGGGGACCTTGTCCCGTCCATTATTTTTACAGTCTATGCTCCTGACCTGCTCCTGAACTGACAGACAGATGCAGCACGCAGAGCTGTCAATCAAATTTGCCACAACCCTTATATGGGCACAGTGTGAGGAGAAGGGGCCGTCAACTTATCAGATATATCTTGTTTTTTGAACCAGGCTGTAAACATGTTAATTCCAGTGGTAAAAACGGGCTTTTTTGGCTGTGGGCTTATGGCACTTCCGGCGCTTCTGCAGCCAGCCTCAAGCGGAACCTCGAGGAACTGCAGTTTTTTGTACTTCCGCATTAGCTTCATTTTTTGAGACCGGAGGTTGCCCCTGGCACGCAATGCACACGTATCTGGTGGAAGTTCGGTGTGTGACACATTCTGCTTCTGCTGCACTCCCGCGGTCACGACACACCCGACATGCACGAAGTGCGAGGGCCCTTCATCACCGCATGTGGTTTTAATTTGGTTATTGTTCCCTGATTTCAGGGTGGTGACCCGTTGTCATCAGTTCAGATTAATAATATTGTTAATTTATATTAATAATAAATGAATCAGAATTATTAATATTGATTTAAAAGCCAAATTGACTCTATAAAAACCCAAGATAATTTTTGCCTGCGTTTGAGCTCTTCAAAACCCCTACAGCCTCCAGTAGATTTTTTTAAGGACTCTAGAGAGAAAGAGAAAAAACTGCTTAGTTTGAATATGATCGCAATACATTAACAGCGACACATTATATACAGTAGCATCTTGTAGATATATAAAATGTAAACCTGGGCAATAGGTTGGCAGACATAACTTCATGCATTGTAAAACAACAATAGTAAAAATAGTGAATTTATTTTAAGACATCTGAAATGAGACATGCATTCCCTTCTAACACAGAATATAAAATTTCACTTGCACAGTGCATTTCAATTAATGAACATGATGATTTGAAGAGAGAACTACTATGACTGTAAACAAAATCACATACTCATTAAAGGTTATGTTGATCATAGTAGTTTTTGGATGTCTTTTTACAAAACTCAGATGAATTTGACCTCGCACAACTCGGTGCATGGTAGTAAATGTAAGTCAATATATTTACACCTGTAAGTGTGCTGGGAAGAATACCATGACATAAGCCACTTTTAACAGACTTTAGATTGACTACTGCCCAAATGCTGCTACCTTATCCTCTCAGGTTTGTTACATAGACACTCATTCCAAGTTTTTACATTGGCAGTCTGCATGTTATTTACCCTGTAACCCAGAGTTCTCCCTCCTGAACAGCTAAAGAGCTGACGGTGCTGTGATGTACCCTGCTCCTCATTTTTCTATTTAGTTCATGCTAGGGCATGTAAGGCACTTTGAGATTTTCCTCCACCCGTGAGACATAATATAAATATATATATATATATATATATATATATGTTTATTTATATCTATTTTAAAAAACAGTTGACAGAAAGAGGACAGGAGACGGTAAATGTGAAAGCGCTGACATAGCATGACAGCTTTCTTTTTTCTTTGCACCCAGTTTACTCTAACTGATGCAGTCTCCATAACTTTGCCTTTTTCCATCTGTTTTTGGATTAGCTGAAGGAAAGCTGTCGGTAAAAATATATTTTAGTTTGCAGATGAAGACAAAATTAAAATCGTAGTTTTTATTTTTCATCATAACCTTGATAACAATGTCTCTGCATTTGCTCGTTTGACACGGTGCACTGATTTACTTTGATAATAGAGAATATTTGATGGAAAGTATTGAAAGTAAAGATTTGACAACATCAGTAGAAAATAAATGTCAGTTAAAGCCTTTAAATGTTATAATAATAATAACATGCTGCAACAGACTGTCCTGATCGAGCAGTTGTATCCACCAGATTACCAAGTTATATAATACCTAATGGCCATTAAAGGATACATTTAACAAATTATGTTATATGTATCACAACATTGGGTTCTAAATACAATTTTATCAGGATTTTTAATTTTTCCAATTTTTTGGAAAAAAGACTTGAGCTATAGTCAATTCATGAATCAGTATTATTCTTGTATTTAAATTATCTGTCAATTAATATGCAAAATATAAATTTTCCTTATTATTCTATATAGATATACGTTTTTAATTTTGAGGTTGTATACCTGTTAGTTATTAATAAAACAATTCATCGTTTTGTCTTCATAAAAAGTGACATTGACTAGTGCTGCGAGCGGAAACAATAGTCAAATGCCTCTGCTGGTTAAAAGAAGAGTATTGCTATATATATTTTTGACGGATTAAATTGTCCATACAGTATATCTGTTTATTTTTTGTCTTGTGTTATATTGTATTGGGAGGTATTACATTACATTCCCAATCTATAATATATAATTATAATTTTAGCTGTGTGTGTGTGTGTGTCTCTATGTTGGTCACCCTTTTACCTTCTTGCCTAACATAGCTAAAATGGAGCCAAATTATTTTATTGACAGTGCTGTTGCATTCTTTGTGTCTGAGATAAAATTAATTACAAACCATCTTGAAGATTTGCTGGCTCATACAACCAAAAGCTATTCTTTTGCTATTCATCAAATAATATCCATGTCCACGACCATAATTGAATCTAAAGTGAAAGATGTATGAGAACACACTTCCACTGCCTCACCAGTTCACTGACGTCCACCCATGTCTGTATTAGACAGTGGTTGTTGGAGGGGTAATCTGACTGCATTGTCTGTGACTGCAGGTAACAACCAGCCCACACACGTCTTCAAACATCGAATGTCTGTTCAACTGTCACCTGGAGGGGACATAGTTGTCCTCTTCAGCTCTCTCACTTCTTATCTCTGAGGCCTTAAGTTCCAGCTTGTCAAATTTCCTATTCAGAACTTGTTTGCTTGGAAATGTAAGTAAAGGTGAAATAATTTGTCAGTTATGTAACACACTATTCTAGCTGTCTCTTTTTTGCACATGGTTTTGTGTATGGTCAGTCCATGATTTAAAAAAAAAAAAGAGTGGGTTAGCGTGTATATCAAATAATCTTTATACAGATGGTCACTTCTTAATCACTACAGCCCTTTATAACTGACAAAGCTGTAAAATCCAGTTTTTAGAGAAGTTCAATTAATGTAATGATACATAACGGGACATTTGGAGTTAGCATAATAATACATGAAAAAAATAATGCTTATTTAAAACAGCATAAAAAATTTCAACTTGACTTTTCTCCTGTTTTTTTATTTATCCAACATATCGGCCAAGTGGTCAGGATCGGAAATAGTTTTGGTGACCTTTCAAGGTCCGAGGGGGATTCATGTTAAATGGAAGAGGGTGAGGAAGTCTGTATGTGTGTGTGCTAAAAAGAGGAAATGGGGGAGGGTAGATTGTAATGTGGAAGCCTTTACTGGAGAGAAAACCTGGAGAGAGGTTTGCCAAGGATACACAAGGGCATATAGGAAAACAAAAACAGGATGGCTCACAGGCTGATATGGAACATTATGGACCAGAAAGGGAGTTGACAGAGAAAGTTGTTGACAGTGTGACAGCAGGAATCTCACTTCTAGCATTGTATTATCACTGTTGGTACTATTAGGTAAAGAAGCTGGTACATCCATGAAAGAAGAAGTAATTATTGTGTGTGCGTGCGTGCGTGCGTGCGTGCGTGCATTGTGCTGCTCTGGTGTTGAAAGCATTTTATGCTCCAGTTAAGCCTGTCTGCACTTGACAGGGAGGACATATAAAAAATGTAATTATTCTTTTTTTTTCCTTTTGTGTTCTGCTATTGTTTTAGTAAAAAACTGCAATTTAGTTTAAATCCACCAGAGTAATCATCACTGATATCTATATCAAAGTAGAACAAATACACTTTTGCTTACAGCCCTAAGTAAAGCTGTTTCTTTTTGCTCCTTCCTCTAGCTGTGCAGTCTCTGAACAGCCTGAATGACCAGATTGCGAGCCTCATGGTGACTGGATCCAAGCCCCTTGAGCAGGAGGAGCCTGAATTTCACCCTCCTGAGAAGGAATCAATGCAGAAGTCCATGACCCTGATGAGGCACCTTCTTGTGGATGCACAGGTGAACAGAACAGTACATTCATTACCTCATAGGATACAGGGGGCGCTGCAGAGGGACTGCTGAGAGACCTACCTGACAAAATTGTTTGATTAACACAGGTTCTGAAAAGCAGCTCTTGTGGTAAAACCTCAATTAGAAATTGTTGCTGTTTCTACAGCTGGGCAAATAAGCATTCATGCAGTGTCCGATTGAAACTAGGGTTTAACAATGAATTTAAATATTATTAAACTTTAATAAGTCACATAATACCACCCTAATTTAAACATTTTTTTATTCATATAAAAGTTCAAATGCTTCAGTGCAGACCCCAACGAAAGACATCTCTTTGATAATTTTCCAGTTAAAATGAAAAGCAAAAATTTCAATTCAAGCAAAAAGCGTGAATCAATATCCATTCCAAATATTTGTAATATTATACATTTTCTATACACTGATGAGACCTACTTAAACCAAAATTAGGGTTTTTATTTTTGTATATTAATGTTATAATGTTTCATTGGCTTATCATTTTCTTAACAGATGTGCCCATTTTCATAAGCAGTCAATAGTCCAGTTGTCTTTTCATTTCAACATTGTACATCGAAATATGAAAGAAATTGATTTTACTTCACCGTCCGGAGTGTCAGTTTAATGAACAGGCTCAGGTTTAATGTGTACAGACTCCAACCCTAGTCTACATAAGTCTCATGTTTTACCAGTTAGACCAACGACTGATTGCTTTCTTCACCATCTAAGGTGTGAAAATCTCAGACTTTTAAACATTCAGAGAAAAATAAATCATCCACTGGAGTGTCTTTCCTGCCAGGCTTCGGACAGTGCTGTCAGTCAATAGTCAGTTACACGAGACAACAATTAAGGAGCTTGTTCAGCCATCTAACCTGACAGTCATTACTTGTGCTGAGTGAGACCAAGCGGCAACCTCTGGTCTCGAAAAATGAGGCCAATGCAGAAGTAAAAAAAAAACTGCAGTTCGTCGAGTGTCCGCTTGAGGCTGGCTCCAGAAGCACCGGAAGTGCCATAAGCCCCCAGCCAAAAAAGCCTGTTTTTACAACAGAAATTAACATGTTTACAGCCTGGTACAAAAAACGAATGTGCTCCCACTGTGGATGGGTGGGGGGGGGATATTATTGTATTAAGGAAAATGGCTATGCCCATATAAGGGTTGTGGCAGATTTGATTGACAGCTCTGCAAGCTGCATCTGTCTGTCAGGTCAGGAAAGGTAGCAGCTTGATCAGTCTGATTTCTCGTCTTTTTTTCTTTGTTTGGAGAGTTTGTTTAACGCATATCTGACAACATACATGGCTTGCTGTGCGATTAACAGACCATCCAAGAAGTTGATGCTTCAGTTTTTTTCGGTAAGTGTTACAGTAGTGTTATATTTACTGCATACTCGTGTGTCGGTATTTATATTTACGGACCTAGCTTGTTTAGCGTAAGCTTGTAAACCAGTCGGCTAACTGTACTCAGTGTAGCCCATTATTTACGGTCAATGGTTTAGCCGATCAAGACTCCAATTCATGCCAAAGAAGCTAATGGCAACATAGCTAGCCAGGACTATTAAACTGGGGGAAAATGTAATTCTGAAGTGTTAGAAACTTTTGTTGGCAAGATGTTGAAAAGACAGAGTCTGTGTGATGTCAAAAACTAAAGGTCCACCTCGGTGGTTAACCGCAGATTGTAAATATGGTTATCTGACGTTATGAGGAACGTTATACTCCACGTAAATGTCGACATTAAAAGACAAACTTTGTGTATAAAGTTCAACATTAATCAGACGATACCCGCTGGTTAAACATGTTATAGAGGATGATATTAACGTTACATGGTTGACGTCGACGGCCCACAAACTCAAACTTCAACATTTTCTGCCATTATTATTATAACATAAACAGGTGATAACAAGTACAGAACTAAAAATGTCGACAGACAGAGATCAGCTATATGTTGAAGCTTGAACATAAAAATCAGATTTGTGGAAACTGTTACCAAATTATTTTTTTTTGTCTCTTTGTATGAGTTCAGGGAAAATTAATATGGTTATTAATATAGTTCTTAATCGTTACAGATGCTCTTACACAAAATACAGCAGTAGAAATGTGAAATATATAAATAACATGGAATGAAAATAAGCTATAAAGCCATAAGTACAAGAAATAGTTTGAAGAATACAGCCATGTACCGAGCTCATGTTAATAATAAATGAGCTACTGTATGTTCTGTACTAAAGCACAGAGAGTTGGGACCTGTAAATGATTTAAATAATTCAGGTAATATTTGTTTCATGTAAAGATGAAGTACTATCCACAATAAACTGCTCAATTTGCCCTCCAAAATCTGAGGCAATTTTATGTGGAAAATCATTGTATAAGTGAGTGAGAGAGCTGAAAATAGCATGATTACAATAAGGTTTATCTTCTTAACTTTGAATAGACATTGATTACCTGAATGCTGTACCTTTGTTGTCTAGGTAGTACACTGTTGAAATTTATTTAATGAATAACTGATATTTTCTCTCTTTCTTTGCCATCTTGAAGACCCCGCACTAAAATTCCATGTTCTCCTGGATCCATGTCACATGCTCAAGCGTCTGCTGAATGACTTTACAACAGTTGAAGTTCTGGTGAGAGAAGATGGCGAGCAGATAAGACGGCAGTACATCAATGAGCTCCACAGGCTTCAGGAGAAGGAGGGTTTGCACCTTGGAAGACTGTATTCATGCTTCAGCTGTTCAAATAAAAATAGATCTCCTCCAAACAACTTGCAATCAAACCATTTTCTTCCCACTTTAAAACCCTTTGTCCAGTTTAGATGGGAGAAAGTCAATATTATGTGATATTGATCTGGGAAGACTACATTTCTAAATCATTTTTAACTGTGTTTTTATTCACAGGTTATTGATCTTATTTACTCTCGATGTATCTTGATTTAAGAATGGGGCTGTGTTTAAGGGCATATTTTTGCAATGACTCTGTTCCATCCCACTTTCAGAAATGAACTGCATTAGTATTTGGTAAAAAAAAATGTCAAAAGAATAAAAGTTGTGTAAAAGTAGACTTCCTTCCCTAAGCTATTGAGTTGAGCATTAATGCACATTTTAGTCTTGTCATTTGAAATCTAAAATGTATATTCATAAGTAGAGACAAAGGAGTGCATTTATATATAAACATTTATTTAATCTGAAAAACCACATTCAAAAAGCCTGTTTTTACAGCAGAGATTAACATGTTTACAGCTTGGTACAAAAAAAACAAATAGGTGTGATTAGCTCATGTCTCTCACACTGTACGGGGGGGGGGGGGGGGTGAATGTTTTGATGACTCATCAGTTTTGATTTGATGAAGGATAAGAGTTATTCACAATAAGGCGTGTAGCTGACCTGATTGACAGGTGGGCGCGGTGTAACGGTTAGTCAGGAGGCTTAAAACCCGCCTCAGCTCTAGCTCTCAGCCTTTTGCTAGGTTGACTGAAGGTAAGGGTTAGACAGCATTTCAAGCATGGAGACCGCCATCGATGCAGGAACATGTGGGTGACATCACTGAGGCCATCCGGGGGAGACCTCCCTCGCAGCGAGTTGTTGAAGAAGGGAAGCAGGCCTTTCAACCGAAGTCCACCCCAGAAGAACCAACAAATGCAGATGTTGTTGAGGCCCAGGTTTCTTCCTCTGTCTCTGCAGCTCTCTGGGCACCTCGACGGACAAGCCACCAATAATCCACACTGTGTCTATAAGAGAAATACACAAATGTTCAATTAATGCCTCAGACAAGACAAAATGTACAGTTAACTACATGTGACAGCTCAGGGTGTTTTTTTTGTTATTAGCCACATCTGCAGGGATAATATTGAACAAGGTAGATGCAAGTCATAATAATAGATACCAGTCTTAAATACAATTTTTTCTAATACTTACAGTTTTTGGTGTGCAGCTGACACTTGGCATTCGTCACTGGCCACAGACTCCATGACTTCACGGGGTTCTACAGAAAACAAATATCTTATGATAAATACAAAATAATTATTTTTCAATTGTCATGTTCACCCACATCGCTGTTGACATCAGTAAATATAAGACACATACATTACTCTTTTTGTCAGAACAGTAACATGAACTGTATGCTTTGTAATATTGATTTCTTCTGGATGTCTCATATTTATTCAGTCTATGGTCTAACAGTAGTTTTATCAACATCAACGAAAAGAAAAAATACACCAAAGCTCTATGTTTTATTGTTTTAAAACAAACTTCTTATCCTTAAACATGTAATTACACCCAAATAATGATTTGTAACACAATGTGAGATGTAGAGATGATGTAGAGATTAGCCTCAAAATGTTTCTTACATTTTATGATAAAACTTGGCTAATGTATTGCTCTGCTAACCCTGACAAAGTCTAGTAACTGCTCTGACAAATAACTAAGAACCATAATTATATATATTTTTAAAAGTGTAGTTTTAAGACTTTAATTAAATATTTGGGTTGAAGATAATTAGTTTTAACTGTGTTGTATAAAAGTATAAACCCCAATAAGACTGCAATTCCAATATGGATGCGCCCGTCAATTAGACTCATTTGATGCCTCCGTAAAGACGGGTGACGTCACTCAGGGTTCGTCCAGTAATATTTACAGTCTATGAGTGAGACAAAGCCTACATAGCCTACACTGTGCATCATCATCATTCTAAAAGCCTTCTCTGTTTTGATCAAAGAAAGTTATGCACCGAGTTGATTTTCAGATGAGACTTGGTACGTTTAATTTAAAGCTTACATAGCTGTTGCATTTCTCCATTACTCAGTGACTTAGTTATAAATAAGTGCATTGAAACAGTTTACTCTGTCTTCTTGACTAAAATGTTTTTTTTCTTTTTATAGGGTTGTCTTTTAAATCTTGTTCACTGTAATATGGAATTTGAATTTGTATACTATAGATTCAAAATCTTTTGCCTATTATGTGTAAATCTGGCCGAGACTTCCCTGATATAAACATGGCACTGAAATGTATACATCAAAGAAGTAGCCTAAATACTGATCTTTGAGGTAACCAAATAGCCTGACTGCTTAAATATAATTGTAGCACATGGGGGTCCTGACCTGGTTGGACAGATGAGATACTAACATCGATCTAGGTCCTAAGGAGTACCGTATTTTCCGCACTATAAGGCGCACTTAAAAGCCTTTAATTTTCTCAAAAAACGACAGTGCGCCTTATAATCCGGAGCGCCTTATATATGGATCAATTGGTTAATTGGTTGATCCATACTGGTTGTACACGGCGCTCAGCAACACTGACTCGGATAATGACGAGAGGGAGCCGGGCATGTTGGATGCCGTACTCGCCCAACTGTTCAATTCGGACACTGAAGAAGAATTCGAGGGATTCGTGGACGGGGAATGAACTGAAAAAGTGAGCTTTACGTGTTATACGTAACTGAACAATGTTGAGTTATGCACTAACGCAGGGGTGCCCAACCTTTTTTGAACCAAGATCTACTTTTAAAGTTACCAGTCTGCCGAGATCTACCAGTCCACATAGTGAGCCATAGCCTTTACCAACAGCCTACAAACGCATTTAATACTCACACAACAAACAGAAAATAATAAATGAGAGTTCTGTAAAAAATAATGCAGACTACAGACTACAGCAGGCTGCTGTGAGATGATTTTGCTTTTGTTAAATTAGCTGCAGACACGGTGAGAGTGAATGGAGTAAAGTCCAACCGACTGTTTGACCGGGTCACGTGTGTTCCCACCTCGGTCCGTACGGATCACGGATCAACTGTGTGCTGTAGCACTAAAAGTAAAAAGTAAAAAGGTTCGCGTGGTGGCTGGCGCTCCAGTGCAAGTGTGCGTGTGCGTTTGCGCTGTTTGTTGGTGTGTCTCGTCCCCCGCGATGCTCACAGTCATGACAGCAGAGAGGAGCAGAGAAAAGTAGCTGCAGCTTCATCAAATGCGCTTAATACTCGTAGCATAGTTTCTATATATGACTTTTTGGTAAAACATTTACCCCCCCGGTTTTACCTGCACGTCATTGCGCATGCCTGCACTCTCTCTTGCGCGCGCTCTCTCTCTCTATCTCTCGCTCGCTCTCTCGTGCACGCAGCAATTTCATGAATAAATGAAAAATTAAATACACACAGGTCGGAAGTATACTTGGGCTCCCAACACAGGTATCGTGTGTGGGAAACAGTGCAATGAGATGAAATTGAAATCACTTTTCTATTTTACAATTGTATTTCATATTGACAAAACATCTCGCGATCGACTGAGAATCAGTCAGCGATCTACCTGTCGATCGCGATCGACTGTTTGGGCACCCCTGCACTAACGTTTGAATTAGCGGTATCAGACTGTGTTTCTTTTACGTGTTTACAACTGAACAAGGCTGGGAGATATTGTGAATATGCACATTAACGTTTGAACAACGTTGAGTTATTGTGAATGCACTACGTATAAAACTACGTTTTGAGAGTTAAGAGAAACGTCAAAGAAATAATTTATTATTTGGGGAAATCGTCTTATGTACTTTTGTTTTTGTAGTTTTATACGTTACGTTTTATACGTATTTATATTTATATATTCACAATATCTCCCAGCCTTGTTCAGTTGTAAACACGTTCTATTCTATGCGCCTTATAATCCGGTGCGCCCTATATATGAAAACAGTTCTAAAATAGGCCATTCATTGACGGTGCGCCTTATAATCCGGTGCGCCTTATAGTGCGGAAAATACGGTATACACCTTGAATTACCCACGCAGGGAGTTAGTGTTGGTTTTACACTTCACACTTTTTAATGCCTTTTTTAGCATCATGAAACATTTACATTAGCCCTGTGTGTATAAAACAAAACATAAAGAAAAACATAGAATGCTCCTCTATATAGGGGAGTTGTGAGAAGAATTTAAAGCTCAAAAAGAGTTCAGTTCCGGGGAATAAAATCAAAATGTGTGTGTTCAGTATCTTGTCTACTACCAGGGTAGGTGAAAAGTGTGTATCTGTCTTATCTGGATTTAGAACGAATGAATCACGCAATCCATCGTCCTCTGGGGCAGGTCCTGCAGCTTGTCACACTGTAACGAACGTCACTGGGCTCGCCATCACTAAGTTCATCTATGTTATGTTATTTTCTGCTGTTGCACCTGTAAACACAATTCTCAGCCAAATTGCCATGACAGATACATGACAGGCTGCCGTCAACAGTGTCAACCTGGATGAATTTTGGAAAAATTATTTATTACTGCTACAAGAAAACACGGATGTCTGCACAAAAAGATTTGGGTTTACTAATGTTTTCACACACAACATTTTCCTCAGCCATGTAATGCCCATTAAACAGATGCCTTACTGAGTTTCCCCTCCCAAGCTTCAAGTTATCAAGGAGCACATAACAAAGTTGCTAGCAAAAGACCATCTAAATCTCTGTATGCTGCCCCTGTTGTCTTGGTGCTGAAGAAAACGACTCGTAAAACCAAGATTCTGTGTGGATTATAGGGAGGTAAATGTTGTTACTCACACTCAGGCTTGCCATTGACCAAATATTCAGGAAATCCTGGAGTCATTGGCTGGAGCTGTAGTGTTCACCACATTGGACTTAAACAGTGGTTACTGGCAAGTCCAAATTGACAGGGCCAAGAAAAGACTGCCTTTATTTGTCCTTTAGCAGTTTAATGTAATGCTGTTTGGATTCAAAAATTCCCCAACTACTTTCAAACGGCGGTGGAACTTGTAATTGGTGACCTGCGGGGAAAAATTTGCTTTGTTTATCTTGATGACATTATAATCTATTCAAATACTTTGGAACAACACACTTATGACATCCAAGCTGTACTGGACAAACTGCAAGAAGCTACCCTTGCTGTTAACATGAAGAAAAGTCAGTTCTTCAGAACCTTCCTGAAGTAGGCAGTACAGAATTTCCCTGTTCCTCAAAACATAAAAGAGCTCCAACGATTTCTTGGCATGGCAGGATGGTATCACCACCGCCCTTAAACAGAAAGGACCAGAGTTCCTATGGACTCTTTGGCTATTAGTGATGTGTAGTTCGTGAACGATTCGTTCAAAACGAACAAATCTGGGTGAACGAACTGAACTGAATCACTTACTGAAAAGAGTCGTTCATTTCTCAACTTCAGTTGCGCTCTCCTCTCTCCTGTCTCTCTCTCCAGACCGTAAGAGTCGCTCAAAGCCCGCCCTCCCTCTCCCTTTCATGTCCGTGATACGTACTGACTGAACCAACAGGACGGAGTCGGTCGGGGGCTCTGTGTCGCTAAAGCCCGCCCCTACTTCTCCCTCTCATGTCACGAAAATTGAGGAAGTAGCAAATATATTATTTAACATTTAGGTGTCGCAAAAATGTATGTGCTTTTTATAGCTGCTGTCAGTTTGCAAACGGCTTTTATATCCAACTCAATTCAACAACGATCGTGTTTCAGTCAGTACAGTGTGTGTGTGACTGAGGCTGGTGACTCGCAGTCTCGCTCAATCATGTTCAGTCAGTGTTTCGTTCACTGAACGTACTGAGAGGAAGAGAGTGACTCAGAGGCGGAGCTCCTACATGAATCACTGACTGACTGAGAGGAAGAGCAGAGCTCTCGTTCAGTTCGTTCAGTGAACGGGAGCTCCGCCTGCGAGTCACTCTCTTCCTCTCAGTCAGTATTGTACTGAACATACTGAACAGAACGGTCGGGGGAAAATAAATGTGATTGTTTTAGCAGCTTTAAGTTTGCAAACTGTAGCTTTATCCAACTAAATGCTCAGCTCATTGGCTTATTATTCACCACCGGCTGTTCTCAGTGCGATCGCGAGCAGAACTAAACGTCCGGCCGTGTTTCAGCTTATTTAATTCTGATTCACAGACAGAGCTGCAGAGAAGTACTGAACGATTTGGTGAATGAATCTTTTGAACGAATCACTTTACTGAACTGATTCTACTGATTCAGTACACTGAAAAGAACTGCTTTTCCCATCACTATTGGCTATGGCTTTTGAGGCTTTGAAGCAACACCTGGTGTCACAACACAGAAGCCCAGCACTCGCTTGATCACCTCTAGGAATTCTCCTTTACTGTGGAATATAGAAAAGGAAAGTACAATACTGTACCGGACGCCCTGTCAAGAGGTCCTGTTGTTGACACCCAACAACTACCTGCAACCTGTGCTGTGGAGCTCCGTTCAAAAAAACACCACAAAGAATCTTCAAGTGACTGATGAGGACATAAAGGAAAGCTCAACAAGATCCTGACAGCCAGTCATTGTATGATAAAATCATGGAAATGGGAGAAGTAAATGAAAATGCAGATACAAAGTTTTCATTGATTCACATCTCTGGCAGCTGATTACTCAAGCCTACAAAAAAGGCAAAACGCAGTAGAAGGACAAACTCTGTGAGCCATTGTGCGTCTGCTCAGCTTGTATGTATGTGCGTGGTCCCGCTGTGTGACTCTGTCTCTCTCTCGCGCGCGCACAGGCTGGAGGGGTATGTTAAGGGGTCATATTATGCTTTTTCTGGTTTTATATGCTCTTTAGTGTGTTTTCCATGTGTCCTGTGCATGTTTAGGCACATCTATGTGCAAAAATTCAAAGTCTGCGGAAACGCAGCTTCTCCTACGTCCTCATGTTAGCTGCAGCATTAGCTGCATGTAACGCTCGGTTCTAGCCCCCCTTGAAAATAATTTGCCAGTGTGACGTCTTGTCAGTGTGATATCACTGATCTAAGCCCATTGGCTCGTTGTGGCAAGCCCAGCAGCTCATGTTGCACGCCCATTAACTTCTGTAGCATGCCCACGATATGCTGTAGCCTGCGGTAGCACAGTAGTGCTAAGGTGCTAATGTTTTTGGTCCCCTGAGCCAAAGTGGCTGCATTCCCAATATGGTAAAAGAACGGTGCTGAGCGACTGACCAATTACGGCAGAGCCGACAGGCCGACCAATCAGATCAGACTTGGCACACGTGGGAACTCTGAACGTGGGCACTTCAGAGCCTTAGAGAGAGAGTCAGAAGCGAGCCGGTGCATGGAGCGGCAGTACATGAAAACAGACACTTTTTTCAAACTTTAGCTATTGTAAACATACTTTAGTAGGTACATAGATTAAATATACGAACCCCAAAAATGGCATAATATGACCTCTTTAACATATTTAATAAATATCCCTGTAATATTATTTGGTCGCGGAGGGATCATCAGGTGAGAGTCTGCTCACCTGACCAGCTGAACAGAGTGAAGCAGTAAACTGTAAAAAAATATCGCAATATAGTTTGCAGGAAAAAAAATATAGCAATGTAAATTTTTCTCAATATCGTGCAGCCCTACTTAGAATCCTCCAAGCACACACCAGACGACTGGGCCGACCAGGAGACCACACACCTGCCATTTGTTGTCACGATTTGACAGTGCCGTTTTCAGACCTCACAGAAAGTCGCCTGATTAAACGTGATTTCAAAAGACACGAATGACGATCGTCGTCAGCTGGCTGTCCTGGTGTGCACTCTGCTCTGCAGCAACGAAACAAAAAAGGAAAAAAAGAGTGTTGGTGAAATCCTGGCTGAGAAGGGGCTCAGTTGTGTTTATGTTCGCTGCCATCTTTGTGATCTGTCAAAGTGTGCAACATCCGGTGGCTTCCCTGTCCGCTTGCTCTCATTGGCTGTTGCAGGTATTTCCGTTTTGAAGCAGCTCAACTAGGAGTCGTAAATATCAAACAGGGAAGCTCCGAAATGATCGGGAGCAGTAAAATAATCGCTTGACACTACACACTTGAGGATTATTCTGACAAAAAAAATTGTATGCGACAAGCCTCGAATCAGGACACACCCCCCGATCGTCGGGAGGGGCAAATTGGGGCTAAAATCGTCTAGTGAGTGGCCAGTTTAGGTGAGGGCCATAGACACTACTGCCAATAACTGTAGTAAAGCGATGCAGAAAATACTTTAATCTCACTGAAGCAAAAAAAAGTCCTCTTAAAAGTAAAACGTATTACTTGCAATTCAAATATTTGTGTAATTGTGTAAATAATCGACCTTTTACTTTTCTTATCATCACTTCTTTTGTTTACAGTTCCCTCTTAATCAGGGAACTGATTTGCTCTTACTCTCGGCTTTGAGGTTACAATGTCAGCTTTCTTGTTTGCGCTGCCTGACTTTTTGTTTGCAATTCTGGCACAAACCTCTCGAGTGGGTGGGGTTTGAGGAATGCATCCCCTTTGGCTAATGAATTTTTGAGTGACAGCTCAATGCCCTGAACGTTCCAGGAAGTCTTTTTACGAACAGATCCGCCCCCTTATCGAATATCACTCATTGATTTGACCCTGCAGAGGATCAGACTTCAGTGAAACTTATCAACATCAGCAGAGTTTAATTACAGAGAAAAGACGGACATTGAAAAGACGGTAAACGGACCGTCGGACATTTAAACAGACTGTAAACATCTGTCAGTCCTCGCACGGGACTAGTGTTACTTTGGTACCTCTAGTAATTTGTAATACCGGTAAATGCGGAGGTCGTCTGTGATCTTAAACCCGTGCGAATCTGCCATGTCCGTAATTTGTAAAGTAAAAATTCCACCGCAAATTACCCAGTCGAGAATTATGCAGGCTGCGTTGGCAATTGTAAATGAAAGTTTTGGATAGCATTTTGGGTGCAAATTCAGAAGGCTCATCTAGCTACACAGCATGGAGACCCAGTCGCAGAAAGAGCAAGCTCAAAACCATCAGTAGAGAGAAATCTCCAAAGATCATAAGATGCATGGAACATTTTTCTATCTTTTACGCATAGATTACGCAGAGCCTTGTGTTATACAAGTAACGTATGTCTGTCTGTGAATGGCTCAGTGCGAGTAAGGAAACAGAGAGAATGAGGGGAGTGTGTGTGTGAGAGGCATGTTACTGATGCCGGGGACTGGAGTTGAAAACGCGCAGACAAGAAATTGTCAGCATCTGAAGTGTATGTACAGTTCGAGCTCTGTGTGTGTAAACGGCCCGACACCTCAAGTTACAAGCCGGACTCTCCGTGTCTGTTTACAACTTGCTGCACCCCATTTAAAGTGAGGGCTACAACTTCGCCCCTGGAGCAGAGCAATGCAGTCTCCCCTGTGTGCTCCGACCAGGTCGGAACGGCGAAGCAGGAGAGGTTAACACTTGACATCATATCCGGGGGATAATGTCAGTAAATTCGAGTTAAAAAACAGACTTCGCTTATCCCGTGCGAATGCTCTGCACGAAACACAGACGTGGTTGGGTGATTTCTAAATCACGAGGTCCCCAGGTAATACTAGTCCTGTGTGAATAGGGCTTATGTCTGAAGTCCTTTGTTAATAAGTTCTGACCACATCAGAGTTCTGTTATATGATGTCTGTTGCTCTATGTCACGGAAGTTAGCAGATGGTTTCCCAGTTTTCTCTCAACTTCAAATGTCTCCAACATCTCTTGATGTCTTGGGAGGAGGAGATGGGGGTGGGGGCCACAAACCAACTGAGAAAAAAACTTAATTAAGCCCCCCCTGCCCCTTCCAAAACTAATAATAACATATAAGAACATGATAATTTTATCACACCATTAATATTGTCCAACAAGACACTGCAGACAGGGCTTCATGTGCATCTTTATTTTCCTCCCAAGGCCCATCTGGTGTTCATCCTGCAGTCAAGCTGGGAGGAGATTGTCTGCTGAGCTTTTGCCACAGACCCTCCCTCTATCTGCCCTTCCCTGTGCTGTACCTGGCTGTGATTACATTAACTGAGCTGTCACTCAGTGGAGGGAAATTGGGGGAGAGAAAGGGAGGTTTTAAGCACTGGGGGTGACATGGGCATAGAGAGGCCAGTAAAAGTGACTTTGACAGTGACTGAGTGGAAACGGATAATAAGATCCATCTGACTCCCTCTGACCTCCTCTCTGCTCTAATCACCAGTGCATAGCTGCAGCCAACATATGCCTGCCTGTAATAATAGTGTCCAAATTAATATTTGAAAACAAAGGATTGACTTGGCCTATTGTGCTTGTACCTGTCCCAAGGGTCAAGGAAGAGCAGAGGTGGCTGACAGTCTCAGAGAACTTAGGGGAGGTGCTGTTGATGGAGTGAGTGTGTAATGGGTCCGGCTGGGTCAGTCTGTCCCTCCCCGACTGCGGCCTCAGCTGGCCTCCAGAGCCTGGTTCTACCCAATGCATAATACATCACCTCGGTCCCATCTGCCCCCTTAACCTCGCCTCAGACTCCACCAGGCCTGTCTAATAGGCTTGACAGGGAGATGCGCAGTCATGTGCCAAACAGCTGATGGCTTATTGTGGGCCAGCTTCAGTTTGTTTTTTTCAATTACAAAGTTATTTTTTCAAATCAAAAGGAGCTTAAACTAAGAACATCATTTGTGTCATTCTTTTTCATATTTTAGTTAATTTTATATTTTCTGTTTGCCTTTCCACATAATTACAATTGCTTGTTCATGGTGAATGCAGTCGGCCGGAAGGTACTTAAACAGACAAGGTCAAACCTTTATTTTCTACTTGCTACTGCAGTCAAGATAGTAGAGTTTAATGGAATTTCCAGGAATATCTTCCTATATGTATTCATTGACCAAAGAGTATCAAGAAGAAATATTTAAAACGGGCTGTTTTGATTTCAATCTGCTGCTTTAAAATATGTTCTTTTTGAGGAGAGGGACACAAAATTTGAATTATCCTGAGAAATACATGATGTTTCATATTACATGCACATGGTTACATGTGTCTGCCCAGTGTTGATTGCCCTGATTGTCTACTGGTTAGATTATTCTGTTATGATTCAGGAAAACACGAGGTGGACCCAATTGCAGAACAAACAAACAAAAATATATTTTAATTTGCCAAAGGCAAACAAATTTTACTTTCTTCAAACCAAAAAAGGGAAAACAAGGAGCCACTAGAAAACACTGGAAAATCTGACATAGACTGACACTGACGTCAAACATAGGACAATTTACATAGAAATTAACTATGATCTGACAACAAGAGGGAAGGAACACTGAGACTAAATAGACACAGACACAGGTGAGACTAATGACACAGGTAAAGACGATCAGGGCAATCACACTGGAGGGAAACACACAGGCTGTTTTCGAAACCACATACTATACTACTAGTATATCCTGATTTGGCCAAAATGCAGTATGCATTTGTCTCACACACAGACAAGTGCTTACAAAACCAATTTCTCAATTTTAATTTCTGATCCTCCGCTCATGTTGTATAAAGTTTAAACATTTATACACATTTTTAACTTTGAGCCTTTTTTTGCACGGTTTGTACTGACCTGACGGTGGCTTTCCGACCCAGTATCATCCTTTTCAACACCGGCAAACTGCGAGTAAATCTTCTGCTGTCGGTTGACAACACGGACCTTCCAGTCTCCCGAACAGCCTCGCAGATGGTTCCCCGGAGCAGATAGGCTCGCTACCTCGGACCGCTACCTCCATTGCCAGCTAGCTGAAAGCTACCTGCCCTCCAGTCAACGAGCGGCCAGTGGCTACGCGCTGACTCCAGGCTAACACCACCAGTGACCGGCATGAATCGCATGATGTTGTCATATTCCATCCCGCAACTGTTGACACTCAACAATTGGACCACTCCAACATGCATCACAGCCATTAAACAACTTGGACTTCTGCGTCGGCCCCGTTACATCCACAGAAGCTCCCGTCAAAAGCTTGTTTACTTCAAGCCCGGTCACTCCATTCCATCCATCTAGTGCACCGTCGCACGTCTGCAACGTCATCAGTACGCTGCCATCCCTGGAACAAGTAGCACTGGAAACTCCGCGAGCTCACCAAACTTCAAGCAGCACAGAAAACGTTGAGTGGACTCCTGTCTTCTTCCTCTACAACGATTCTCCCCTCCCTCAGCAGTCAAAATAAAGCTTTTTAATGCACAATCCGTCTCAAATAAATCATCCTTTATTCAAAATCACATCTCGGACAAGGGCATTGACTTAATGTGCCTAACTGAAACTTGGCACCAGCCAGGCATCTTCTCTGCCCTGAATGAAGTCTGTCCTCCTGGTTACAGCTACCTCGAGAAAGCCCGCAGCTCTGGGCGTCAGGGTGGACTGTCTCAACCTAACACAACATGTTGATGTCCCCACTCACACCAGGGGGCACACACTTGATCTGGTGATCACTCACTCTGCAACCATTACAAACGTATTAGCGTACGATTTGGGTGTGTCTGACCACAAGGCTGTCTCAATGGAGCTGCTTCCCCAGTCTGCTCTCACCAAACCCAAGCGCCAGATTCACTTCAGAAATCTAAAAAACATCAACCCGGACTCACTAACATTAGACCTTCAACATCTCTCCTCTGCTAACTTCTCATCAACCAGTGAAGCAGTGGAATTTTACAACACATCCCTAAACAATCTCCTGGATCTCCACGCCCCTCTCAAAACCAGAACAGTCACGTTCCCACGCTCAGCCCCCTGGTACACCTCCGAGCTGCGGAAGGCCTCAGGACTCACTATGCCCAGGCTAGCATATCGGGAACACCAAAAAGCCTACTCGAAGTCCCTCAGAAATGCCCGGTCACAGTTCTACTCAAATAATAGCCCAGGCAACTCAAAGCAACTTTTCTCCACTATAAACCATCTCCTAAATCCACCAACCCCCTTCCTCTCAGACACCACAGAGGAGCGGTGCAACGATTTCATGGACTTTTTCAGAACAAAAGTTGACACCATCCGCTCTCTCCTCTTCAGCTCCGCCTCTCCCCCTGTCCCGACTGCCAACCCACAGCCGGGGACCACCCAGCCTCTCAGCTGCCTCTCTGCAATTAAGCAGCGAGAGACTGAGGAGATCATCAAAAAAATGAAACCTTCCACTTGCAATCTGGATCCCTTTCCCACAGCCCTGGTCAAATCAAACATCTCTGCCATAAGTCCCCTCATCACCAAAGACGTAAATCACTCCCTACAGACCGGCCATGTTCCATGTGCCTTGAAAACTGCTGTCATATCACCACTTCTCAAAAAACCCACCCTAGATCCAGATGTCTTTGCCAACTACAGGCCCATCTCCAACCTTCCGTTCATCTCCAAAGTGCTGGAAAAAGCAGTTGCAGCTCAACTTCACGACCATCTACAACACAACAAACTATTTGAGAAATTTCAGTCTGGTTTCCGCTCTGCCCACAGTACAGAAACAGCTCTGGTCAGGGTCACAAATGACGTGCTGATGGCAGCTGACGCTGGTTCTCCATCTCTCCTCGTTCTCCTCGACCTGACAGCAGCATTTGACACCATCGATCACGCCATCCTCCTCAACCGCCTTCACTCTGTCATCGGTCTTTCTGACTCAGCCCTAGACTGGTTCTGTTCATACCTCACTGAAAGAACCGAACATGTCTCCCTTGGAGACAAAAAATCCCAGACTCACCTTGTCACCTGCGGTGTCCCTCAAGGATCAGTCCTCGGCCCCACCCTGTTCAATATCTACATGCTACCCCTTGGCCGCGTCATCAGTCAACATGAAATTTCATTCCATTGTTATGCTGATGACACTCAAATATACCTTAAAACAAATCAAACCCCCTCTGCACCCCTGCCATCATCAACACTGACCACCTGCCTGGAGGAGATAGAGGCGTGGATGAAGAACAACTTTCTCAAGTTCAACAGCTCCAAAACAGAAGCTATTCTACTTGGCACCCCACACCAGATCCAGTCATCCCCCATAACCACCATCACCTTTTCTGGCCAAGTCATCCACCTCTCTCCAACCGTCACAAATCTCGGCATCAAAATGGACCCTCAACTGAACTTTGAAGCCCACATCAAACATCTGTGCAAAACCTCATTCTACCATCTCAGAAACATTGCCAAACTCCGTCCTACACTCTCCCTCTCAGATGCAGAGAAACTTATCCACGCCTTTGTCTCCTCCAGGCTGAACTACTGCAACGCACTCCTCATCGGGATCCCTAGCAAGAGCCTCCAGAAGCTCCAACATGTCCAAAACAGCGCTGCTAGGGTCCTGATGAGGGTGCGTAAATATGAACACATCACACCCATCCTTCAGACACTACACTGGCTCCCTATTTCATTCAGGATTCAATACAAAGTCACCCTTCTCACCTACCAGTGCACCCATGGAAATGCCCCCCTCTATCTCAAAGAACTCCTCACCCCACAATCCTCCACACGAAGCCTCCGCTCTGGAAACACCAACCTCCTCCACTTCCCCCCAGGACTAAACTCCACACCATGGGTGACCGGGCCTTCTGCTCTTCTGCTCCCAGTCTGTGGAACGCTCTCCCCGAGCAGCTGAGGGCTCCACAGTCTGCTGACGCTTTTAAAAGGGCCCTAAAAACCCACCTCTTTAAGAAAGCCTTCTGCTTGTGCTTTTAGTTTCGTTAGCTGCCTAGTTAATTAAATTTGTTTTTATTTCTATTTTTTCTTCCTGTAGCACTTTGAGATTTTTTGGGAAAAATGTAAAGTGCGTTACAAATTAAATGTATTATTATTATCATTATTATGCAAACAACTGCGAGATCCGCAGTATGGCAAAAATACCAGAATGTCATACTGATTTGGGAAAAATGTACAGTATGCATCGGACCAGTCGACCTCGCGTACTGTTTCTCACAATGCAAAGTGCCAGGTTAGAGATCAAAATGCCGGAGCGCAGCTGTTTGAACTCGTCGGTGGTGGTGACTGAATATCTTGCCACATTATGGGCATGAACCAATAACAAATATGAACTGTTCATATATTTATATGTCTTACCACCTCGGATTTTCCTGCTTTTTAGACTGTACAGTGCATTTGCCACAGCTGGACAAGCAGCTGCAGTTACAGGGTCCTTGGCTTGCTCTTCATATTATTCACAGCTGAGTAAAAGTTAAACTTGAATGTCTGAAAAGTATTCTACAGTTTTAATAGCATGCCAATCATATTTCAACCCAGGGCATTGTGTATAAATGACAGAATATATGAGAGATTGTAGACTTGTTTTATTTTAATAAAGAAGCCTCCAGATGGGCTGTTGTTTACTTCCGCATTCCAGGACCGGAAACCAGTTTAACCGTGCCAAGCATACTGCAAAATAACCAACGACTGGCAGTCATACTACATACTACTGTTGAACTACTGTTGTATGCAGTATATGCTGCGTACTGATTTAGAAAGTAGTATGTAGTACGCAGTTTCGAAAACAACCACATTCAGGAGAACCAGAACTACAATATAAATCAGGATACACTGAAGATACACAGAACTCAAGAATGTTACAATAACAACACTAGATCATAGAGAAACACAAGGATAATAAATTACAAAATAAAACAGGAAAGACTAAACTATAGGCCAACACTAAAAGGCCAAACAAGAGGAGAGGACATTTGTGTGGCTGTTGTGAAATGTTTAAAAGGCAAACAAATAAACACCAGCCACATGGTATCATTGGCTACAGATGGTGCACCAAGTATGAGAGGGACACATAAGGGTTTTGTGACGTTATTACAAAAATCCCTGGACTCGAAAGCTGCTCACCTTTCACTGCATCCTACACCAAGAAGCACTGTGCCGTCAGAGTGTGTGGCGGTGATGGACCTCGTGATTCAGATGGTAAATAAAATTATAGCAAAAGGCTTACACCAACGTCAGTTTCGTGCACTGCTGGAAGAGGTTGACTGCGCATATTCGGACCTCCTGCTGCACAACAAAGTCCGGTGTCCAGAGGTGAGGTGCTGAAACGTTTTGCTGCATGTGTGGAACATGTGAAAACTTTTCTGCCTTGATTATCATGAACTGGACGATCTGGAATGGCTGGAAAAGTTGCACTTCATGGTGGACATGACAAATCACCTCAACACACTAAACTTCAAACTGCAGGGAAAGGGGAGCACAGCACTGCAGCTGCTGGACGATGTTTTAGCGTTGTGTACAGAGGGGCACATTCTGTCATTTCCCCTCCCTGAGAGAATTCAAAGAAGGCCAAAATCACATAAACTGTGATTATTTACATCTTGCAATCACTGGAATGCAGACTGCATTTGTGGAAAGATTCAGGGAGTTCAGAAAGGAAAAAGCTACACTCTCCTTTCCCATCACACCACTGGATACAGACCCATCACTGCTGAACACGTGCGCATTTACAGGAGTAAGTCAAGCTGAGCTTGAAATGGAACTGGCCAACATAGCTGACAAAGACCTGTGGGTGTCCAAGTTTAGGCGCCTTACAGCTGAGCTCCAAGATGTTGCCCATCAGAAGGCAACTCTCGCACAAAACCACGAATGGAGCGACATGGAAAACCTGACAAACTTGTCTTTCAAACATGGGATGCCGTTCCCGACAGTTACAAAAACAATAAAAATTAAAACCGCAAGCGGTGATGAAGGTCCGTCGCACCCCTGTGCATGTCGGGGTGTGTTGTGACCGCGGGAGTGCAGCAGCAGCGGAACGTGGCTAAGCAGCAGGTCGTGCAGTCCGATTTGTGTAAAAGTCGTACTATGGTATGCTGAAACAGCGTAATGAAGATCACAGAAAATGTTGACGTAGAGCAGTTCAGGTTGGCACTGTCATGATAGCTATGACATATGGAGGAAATTGAGCATTGTATGCTATGTTAATGGAATAATTGTATTAGGTTAGCTGTGATCAGGCCAGGACTGACATTGTTCATTTGAAATTAGGTGAAAATCTGACATTGTATATGGGAGGTAGTACTTATTCTTTGCAGTAGGGGGCACTATGGTTAAACTTTATTTTTGTTTTGTGTCACTGTGTTCAAAGGCCAACCCTGATCATACCTATGTAATTTCAAGAAGATCAGACAAAGTATATAAGAGTTACAATCACTTCCTGTTTGATGGCGATGTGATTTGTGGACTTCCTGTTGAGTTTTGGGCGTGGGTGCAAGAGCCTTTTTAGTAGGTTTTGTCATGTTGGAAATGCATAGTAAAATTCAGAATTGTAGGTTCAACGTGCTGCGGGGGCTGAATGTTTGAAATATTGTAGGGGGCACCACTGAGCCATTAAGCCACGCCCACTCACCAAAAATGGTATAACATGTTTGACTTTACTACCAGGATTATATGTATGAAGTTTCGGGACAGTACGACTATGTTAAGCCCGTGAAAAAACTACTTCCTGTTTGATGGCGAGCGACGCATCCATATGGCGACAGCGTTGGACGTAGGTGTTTGACCTTGAAAGTGTTGTATGGCCAAGGTGTTAGCATGGTCCACACCAATTTTGAGGGGAAAATGAGCTACCATGTAGCAATGGCTAATGCTAATTGAGAAGCAGTAACTTCCTGTTGTCAACAGGTGGCGCTGTGACTAAGCAAAAAATGTCCATCATGGATGTGTTCAGGTCAGGCCCCGTATCATGTATGAGAAATTTTAATATGATTGAACACTAGATGGCAGAAATATAAGCATTTACTTTTTTGGCAAGTTGCCAAAATGCTCAAAAAACTTAAAACGCACACCACGCCCTTTGACGCAATAACGTGCGGAGCACAACGAGATATGCTGAGCCTGTCTAGACACTGAGTTTATTGTGAAATTCAACTTTAATTTGTGGACTTCCTGTCGGGTTTTTTGAAATGCTGCAAGAGGATTTTTAGTCCGTCCCGACAAGCGTACCAATTTTCGTGAGTGTACGTGAAAAAACCCTTTATGGGGAGGCCATTTTGAAAATTTCAAGGGGGCACCACTGAGCCATTTTGCGAACTGCGTTTACGAAACCACCAGAATATCACATTTTTCGCGGGACCTGATGACCTTGGAAAGTTTGGTGAGTTTTCGGGCACGTTCAGGCCCTCAAAAGTGGCCACAAAGTGGCGGAACAATAAAAACGACAATAATAAAAATAATAATCGTTAGGGTTTCAAGAGGGTCCTCGCACGGTTCATGCTCGGGCCCTAAATATGCATTTGGAGTCCTGTCCATATTTGGGTCAACGTACGTGTGTGAACAGGTTTCCTCAAGCATGAACTACATAAAGTCAAAATATGGCTCCCGCCTCACAGATGAGAGCCTGCGTAAAGATCAAAGTTACGTCCTACAGCCCTGACATAGAGAAATTGAGCAGCACCTTTTTTGGTGAGTTTTGATTTTGTCAAAAGTAACAGGAAGCTGATATCGTTATGTTCAGATCTATTGTTTGATTGCTGTATTTGTCTGATGAAAGAGAAGAGGATAAGCCTACCTTGAACTGAACTGTTCTGTATTCCAAATGAAGTTAATACTGTTCTGTTAGTTCACTTTTTTTTTAAATTGTATCTTTATTTGGATCGGACAGGTAGATACAGCGACATAGCAACATTAGTAAAAGTAGAAACAAATGTCCTTCCAGTTTTGTTTGTTTTGAGACCGGAAAAGGCGCAACATCAGCCATAGATTGTGGATCAGATTTTGTTTGTCCTTTGTAGTGTCCACTCTCCCCTAATAACTTAAATTTAACAGCAATTGCCAGCAATCCTTTTGGATTCTTAATCGATAGGTCAATTTTTCCATCCTAAATATCTCAAGAGTTATTCCAATCCAATCATCCAGGGTAGGCTGAATCGGGCTTAACCATCTCCTTGTAATTGTTTTCTTACTTGCCACTAAGAGTAATTGCAGCAGCTTTATCTCACTCCTACATTCCAAAAAAGAGACAAGACCCAGGTACAGAACATCAAAACTCAGAGATATTTGAGTGTTAAAGACAGTGCTTAAGGAAGCCTGGATACCCTTCCAGAAAACATTTAATTTGGGACAATCCCAGAAGATATGATAATGGTTAGCAACAGTGGAGCCACATTGTCTCCAGCATGGCATATGTGCACCTTTATACCTCTCCTGATATGGTGTCTTGAAATACCTAATAATATTCTTGCAATGCTCTCTCTAGCTCATGGAGCTGGATGTTGTCCACTGGAAGGACCAGGTATTGCCCCACGCCTCCTCAGAAATCTCAATCCCCGATTCCCTTTCCCATTTACCTTTAATGTATAAAGTGGTTTTATTATTGGCATGGGAAAGAGCTGTGTATAGTTTTGAAATTGAGTTGGAAGGGGTCATGGTCATGGCATTTTTCAGAATGTGGAAAAATTCTGATTCAACAACTGAAAGGTCAGTCAATTGTTGTGTTTCTTTGAGTAAGTGAAAGGAGTGTTGTAAGACCATTGTTCATGATTTAAAGCTAGAGCCGCGTCTGTTGGGAATAAAATCTGAGTCATAAGCAAACCATCTGAAGGTCCTCAACATTCTATGTATCTCACAAGTATTAATTACCTTCTGCCAGACTTGGAGTGTTTGGGTCAACCAGGGATTCCCCAACTTTTCCACATGACTCATTAGACCCTTATCCGCTATTACAGCTTGGATGGGGAACTGATTTGACAGATTGGACTCCAGCTCCTTCCACCTAGCTATATATGTTTCATTACACCAGTATAGAAGAGGAGCTATTTGTGAAGCATAATAATAATCCCTTAGACAAGGGAGACCCAACCCTCCACTTTCCTTGGCGAGTTGAAAGGGTGGCATATTTAATCCTTGGTTTCCGGCCCTGCCAAATAAATCTGGAGATCCATTTGACCCACTCCCTGAATTGATTTTCACTTACCTCTATAGGCAAGTTTCTAAAAAGGTAAAGTAGTCGGGGGAGCATATTCATCTTAACTGCACTTATCCTAGAACTAGGGCTCAAGAAGGGGACCAGATTCCATCTGTGTAAATCAGCTTTTATACTCAAGGATATTGGCTCCATAGTTTGCCCGGAAGAGCCCTGAGAGGTCCCCAGTCAGATGTATCCCTAAATATTTAATACTCTAATTTTCCCAGTTTACCTTAAATTTCTTACGTAAAGTCGCAGGAGCTGTATAATTAAGTGTCATCACCTGAGTTTTTAAAATGTTGACTTTGTAGCCAGATAACTTCCCAAAATCAATCATAGTAGACATTAATTCACTGAATGACCTCTCTGGCTCCCCCAGGCAGACCAGCACATCATCAGTGAACATCGCTACCTTATGTTCAACTCCTGACAGAGCAATAGCCTTAATATTTTGATTTTGTCTTATTAATTGACCTAGTGTTTCTATAAATAAATCGAAGAGGAGTGGCGAGATGGTGCAACCCTGTCTGCACCCACGTTTCAGAATAAAGGCCTCAGATAGATCACCATTGATCTTGATACGGGCTAAGGGTCTATCATATAGTGCCTGAATTACTCTGATAAACTTATCCTGAAAACCAAACTTCCCCAGCACCTTGTACAAGAATGCCCATCTGACAGAGTCGAAAGCTTTCTCAGCATCTAGACTCCCTATAATTGAGTTTTGTCCTTTTGTATTTGACTTAAGATGTGTAATATTCTTCTGATGTTATCAGTCATTTGTCTATGGTGAATAAAACCAGTCTGGTCTAAATTAATGAGGTCAGGCAACAGCTTCTCGAGTCTACGGGCAAAGATAGAGGTGAACAATTTATAATCCAAGTTGAGGACACTAATTGGTCGGTAATTCCCACATTCTTGTCTATCCCTGTTTCGGGATAACTGAAATAGTTGAAGAGGGCGGGATTTCTCCCTCCTGTAGGACGTAATTAAATGTCTTAAGTAATAGTGGAACTAGTTCTGTCCTTAGGCTGCGATACCACTGAGAATTGCACCCGTCCGGCCCAACTGCCTTTCCTGACTTTAGTCTGGTGATAGCTGCATTAATTTCCTCCGCTGAGATTGGTTTTTATTAAATTCTCATTTTGAAAGTCTGAGAGTGAAGGTAAGTCTAGAGAGCTAAGAAAGGCATCAATGCAATCCTCCTCAGAAGCACTAGGTTGTGAATATAGATCCCAGAAGAAGACCTCAAAACATTCCTGAATCCTTTCCAATTTAGTTTCCAGTATATTAGTTTTAGGGTTCTTAATTTTGTATATTGTACTTTCCTCCTGCTGTTTACATAGTTTGTACGCCAGGTATTTTGCTGATTTCCCTCCTATCTCATAATATTTTTGCCTCAGGAAAGTTAAATTCTTCTGGGCCTCCTGTGTGTAAATATCATTGATTTCACCCTGTATTTTCCTGATTTCCTGCTTTACAGTCGAGTTTGGGTTGTTTATATCTTCCTGTTTCAGCTTTAAATTCGTCTGTAGATCCGCTAGTTTTTGCCCTTTCATCAAAGCAGGCTGCTTTTCTTTTCTTTTGCACAACTGGAGAGGACTCAGCCTGCGTGTTCTAGCCTACTTTTTGTTTAATTTATTAATAAAGTAGGAAAATTATTCTTTTTATTTGCACAAAGAGGAGGAATTTAGGTATCTTACCTAAGGCTTCTGTAAGATCCATTTGAATGTTTGAATTGTTTGCACAAAACATGACTAAGTAAGTCTGCAGCTCTTTGTTGCTCTATTTCCAAAGTAAATTTTGTATTTTGTTGATAATGGCACTTAGGGTTATATTTAATAATTTTATTTTTTGTGGTTATCTTTCCATAAATGCATTACAATTATTGGAATGGACATAGGCTACCTTTGACGGACAGGGTCATAAAAATTCCATCACAACGTGTTATTACCCTTCATTTTTTATTTTTACTTTTCCAATGAAAATGAAACCCTGACATTAAATAGCATTAAGTTAAAAAAACTTAACAGTTTTTTCCATTTAGAGAGAGAAGATTCAGACACATGCAGTGGCAAAGGAGCACACTAAAACGGTTTGCAGTTTCCTAAAACAGTAAATATTATTGATGCAATTTTAAAACGCTATTACAATTAAATATGGACAAGCCTTTTGTTTTAATGATACCTTCTTTGTACGGTTAAAATATATATGTAGAAGAAGAGGGGCCTGATAATTTAGAGACTATAGGTACCACAAGCAGGCCCGCATTTTGGGAGCATAATGTTCTCCAAGAGTAATACGGCTCTATTAGCTCCTTAAGATAAGATGGTGTTAGACCATTGAGAGCTTTTTAAGTGAGAAGAAGGATTTTAAATTCTATTCTAGATTTTATAGGGAGCCAGTGCAAAGAAGCCAACACAGGAGTAATGTGGTCCCTTTTCCTAGTTCTAGTCAGTACACAAGCTGCAGCGTTCTGGACTAGTTGAAGAGACTTACCAGAGCACCCTTTTAAAAAGATAATTACAATAATCCAACCTGGAGGTAAGTTTTTCTGCATCGTTTTGGGACAGGATATGCCTGATCTTCGATATATTACGAAGGTGAAAATAGGCTGTTCTTGAAATTTGTCTGATGTGAGAGTTAAAGGACATATCTTGATCAAATAGAACTCCTAGATTCCTAACAGTGGTGCTAGATGCCAGGCTGATGTCCCTTAGGACAGTCATATCATTAGAAAAGGTATCTCTGAGGTTTTTAGGGCCTAGCACAATAACTTCAGTCTTGTCTGAGTTAAGTAGGAAAACATTTCTGGTCATCCAGGTCCTAACATCCTTAATGCACGTTTCTAGTTTACATAACTGACTGGTGCCAGCAGGCTTCATTGATATGTAAAGCTGAGTATCATCTGCATAACAATGAAAATTTACGGAGTGTTTCCTCATAATATTTCCCAGAGGAAATATATAATGTAAAGAGAATCAGTCCAAGCACTGAACCTTGTGGCACTCCATGGCTAACTTTGGTGTGCATAGAGGACTTATCATTAACATGTACAAACTGAGATTGATCTGATAAGTAGGATTCAAACCAATTTAAAGCAGTCCCTGTAATTGTTCTAGTCTGTGGAATAGGATTTGATGGTCAATAGTGTCAAAAGCAGCACTAAGATCTAACAAGACGAGCACAGAGAGAAGTCCCCTGTCTGAAGCCAGAAGTAGATCGTTTGTAACTTTAACTAGTGCAGTCTCAGTGCTATGGTGGACTCTAAATCCTGACTGAAACTTCTCAAATAAACTGTTGTCATGGAGAAAGTCACACAGCTGACTACCACTTTCTCCAGGATCTTTGAGATAAAAGGAAGGTTAGATATAGGCCTATAGTTAGCTAGGGTTCGGGATTCAAGAGTAGGCTTTTTAAGATGATGGGTAATTATGGCTACTTTATGGAAGGTCTTGATTGGTTATGCACTACTTTTATTAAATGTTCTCTCCTTAAAGCCTTTTGGTGTAATGATATGGGTGGATACGGCTGTCCTGCTGCTACTTACACATTGTGTCTGTGAAATTATAGTTAAGAAAAACAGTCTAGAAAGGCACATGGTGCTGACTGATGTGAAAGTCCAGGACAGAACATATATTTCACTGTGGGAAGAGAGCGCGTTTCTCTCTATTCATTGTTTTAAAAATTATTTCTGGGAAGATGATGGATGTAGGGATTACAGTGCAGAAACATTTGCTTTGATCTGGGATTAGATTTTGTTGTTAAACCAGCCATGCAAAGGAAAGAAAATATCAGTGTTTATTCATGTTACTGAAGGTTTTGGGGGATTAAATCCGGAAAAATCAGTGCTAAGTGTCAGTGGGAAACTGAATGTAAAACCAAATTAATAATATTAGCATAGCTGCAAATGCTCACGCATTGGCTGTGAGACACGCATTTGATTGGCTTCACACGCTCTCACGCCACACCTCCGATTTCTCACACTGAAGTGTCGGTCTTCAGCAAAAAAATAAAAAATCAATTCTATTATCTGTTATCTACCTGTTGAGCTATGGCTTAGAGTGACAAACGCCACCCGTTATCGATTAGTTAAGCTTTCAAAGCCAGCAAGGGGGTGGAGCTCGGATCTTGCGCCGTCTGAACCAGAACCAGAGACCGCTGCTGCATTGTCACAACAAAGTCAAAACCACTGGTTACAACTTAACATTCTCCACTGAGGTGGCAGAAAGACGTCGATTTCCCCCTTTTCAGGTATGTATGTTTGAAGTATTTATGCCCTTAAACTTTAAGAAATGTTTTCTTATTCATTTTGTGTGTTTTTAAAGGCATTTCGAGAGCGTTGTAAAACATTATTTTGAGGTCTAAATTCAGCTAGCCACTACTAGCCGCAGCAGCTGTACGACATAAGCTGCTGCTCAAACCAAAATAAAGGAACACTTTGAAATCACATCAAATATTTTTTTTACTGCTCTCATTTCGGCAAGAGTTTGCACCGCTGCTGGTTTCATTCTAGAAAATAGAACACTCTCCCATTTTTGACGCGAACCGCGAGAGTAAAGAGACTCTGAAAACAAGTTGTAGGTCTACTTGTAATCGTTAGGGCTGGCAGCAGCATCTCATTAAGCTATCATACGAATTCAGCTATTGTGATTGGATACAGTATAGGCCATGAATTTAGTTAATTTGGAAGCCATCACACTGGGAATATTGTACAACAACTTACAAGGCAAGTAAGAAGCAGCCTAACATGACAAATGCAAGAGACAAATGCTGTAGTTTATTTTGCAGATATTTTTAAATGATTTATTTTATATGTACTAGCCTATATTATTTTAAATGACAGTTTCATGGCTATTTACCTGTTACATTTTATTTTCACCTGTTATATGAACAATGAGGAATTTAGACACATCAAGCTGTATTTGGAAGTAACTGAACAGCAAGAACGGGTAAGCTATATTCAAATTATATTCAGAATAAGCACAACAAACTTGTATTCTAGAAAAAAAGCATGTTGTAACTGATACACTAGTGCAGATTTATTGTACCAACATGACTTTTAATAAACCTAATTCTTAAAGGGTTCAAAGATGCCCAGTAAAAAAAAAAAAGCATGGCCAGCAGCAGAAGAAAAGAGAAACCCTTTCTTTTATTTATCTAAAGACCAGCCACATCAGAAAAAAAGCTGCAGAACAGCAACAGACAGAACAGCAACCAACAGAACAGCAACCAGAACGAGAGACAGAACAGCAACCAACAAAACGAGAGACAGAACAGCCACAGACAGAACAGCAACCAACAGAACATGAGACAGAACAGCCACAGACAGAACAACAACCAGAATGAGAGACAGAACAGCCACAGACAGAACAGCAACCAACAGAACATGAGACAGAACAGCAACCAGAACGAGAGACAGAACAGCACACCGAACAACAGACAGAGAATGAAGAACAGCAGCGGCCTGAGCAGGGGTCAAGAGCGAAGTGTGGAGCTGCAAAATACAGGTGCATCTTCAAGAGTGAGTGGACCACAACATGGCCATTCATAACCAGAGGAACCCTCAGCACACATTACTGATGCTCTTTGTGTCGTGTAGAAAATGCATGTGGCCATCAGGGGGTAACTGAAGTTGTTCTACACATTAAGAGCAAAAGCCACCAGGACAAACAACAGGCCCTTCAATCACATGCAACATTAGACAGATTTTCAGTGTCTTCTTCGGCTGTTGGGAGGATGGCAGACCAAGAGGCTAACCCCCAATTCACACATACTCCGTGCGCGCCGCGGTCCGTCAGCGATGCGCACTACGTTGTACTTAGCTGCCACTCTAGTCAATCATTGTGTTCACACAGGGCGCGCTGCGGTCTGTCTCCGTCGCGTGCCACCAACGGCATTGCGCTCTGCTCCATTTCAAATATGCAGCAAGTCTATTTTCGCCGGAGTACGCTGCAGGCACGCGTCAAGCTGGACAGAATATGACAGCCCGGACAGGACGTCAGACAAGGAAACACACAGAGCATCCGGTCAATTTAAATTGACCGGATGCTGGGTGCTCTTGAAATTTAAAAATCTTTAAAAATTTAAAAATAAAACACAATATACGGACTCGCGATCGTATTTTTCATCACTTTATCAACATTACGTCAAAACAGGCTCAGAATTAACAACAATGCATCCTCAGAAAGACAAAGCAACATGTTGTTTGCATGTTTATTCCTGCGGGATCTTGTAGTTCTCCTGTGATGTGTCATGGGTGCTCTCTGCTGCGTTGACGTCCCAGAAACAGATCCAGTGTGAATGGGCGCGAGCCGTCCAATGGAGCAAAACCGTGGCGCTGAAGGACCGTGGCGCTGACGGACCGCGGCGCGCACAGAGTATGTGTGAATTGGGGGTTAGGCATGCTATGTGTCATGGTCTGTCAAGGTTAAAGGGTTTTGTATATTTTACTGTACTATCATGATTTATAGTTTTGACTAATATACTGTCTTTAGGTTTTTAATTTTGTGTAGTTTCACAGTTTAGTTTCCTTAGTTCTATGTCTGTCTTAATTGCCTGTTGTGTTCACCTGTGTCCTATTGAGTCTGGTGTCTGTTTCAACTCAACTGTGTTCTTTGGGGAGTACTAATAAAAAAGAAAATTCTTACAGACAAGGAGGGCTGAGGTAAAAATAGCAGCAACACTAGTGCAGCACAATGTGCCACTAGCTGTCGCTGACCACCTGGGGCTTCTTCTAAGGGGGTGTTTCAAAGACTCAAGAACAGCCCAGGATTACAGGTGTGCCAGGACAAAAACTTCCTGCATTGTAAATGAGGCACTGGCACCACATTCTATAAGGGAGTTGATCGTTCTAATGAGGGAACAACCATACACCCTCATCACAGATGGATCCAATGACACAGGTATTTCCCAAACTATTGAACGAGATGTTTTTCACCTCCACAATAATCTGCCATGATTACGTTTTTAAATATGTATATAAGAAGATGGGATGCTTTATATGTGTAGCTATGCTGTCATTGTAGGAGTAGAGAAGATGAACCTCCTGACTGTCTGGATCGTTATCAAAGATAAGGTTGCACATCGCTTCCTGGGGATGTGTACTACTAGTGGGCCAAGGTGTGGGACAGCAGAAGTCATTTTCAGCAACATCAAGGCCACCTTGGAAGAAAAGGCTATCCCTTGGCAAACCTTTGTTGGTCTCTCTGTGGACAATGCCGCAGTGAACACAGGTTCACACAGGTTCACACAGGTTCACACAGGTTCACACAACTCCATTTCCTCTAGAATCCTGAAGGAACACCCTAGCATTTATCTTCATTATTGCCCATGTCATATGGTCCACAACACTGCTAAATCAGCAGGAAAAGGGTTTTTGGAAGTAAGCATAGGCCTAATTGTACTTCACATGTAACTTAATATTTGTGTACTGATTACATGCACTAACCTTAATGTTTATGGTCTGATTTATATATTGCAGGTTTCCAAATTTGATCTGGAGGACCTGGTAGTGGATGTTGGCTATTGGTTCAAGGGTAGCACCAACCAAAAGGGCTACTTATCAGGTATGCACGTTTGACAGTCCCAATTATAATATTGAAATACCGTGCTTTTGAATACATATGTTTTATAATGAAATGCCTGTAACAGAATTTTGTGAGCGCCACGAAGCCGAATATATGGAGATCTTCCTGCATATCTCTGTTTGCTGGTTAAGCCTTGAGCGCTGTGTGACCCGGATTCTGAGGCTGTATGACCCTTTGGCCAGCTACTTCAAATCTGCTAGTATGGTCCCTCATGTCATTTCCCTTATGCAGCTACTACTAATACCACAAGATTGTTAACTGTACATATTGACAACCTCCTTTTTTTTAAATTGAAGATGACAGTCAGGCGAGGTTCAGGAGACTTCGGGAGCCATTCTCCAACCCCATGACAGAGGTGTAACTGCTCTTTTTCCAGGCCACCATACCATCATTCACATCTTTTAACCTCCTACTGCAGAGAGAATGTTCATCAGTATTCTTACTACATGATGAGGTACAATGGGAGCCGGGGATATGCTTCTGCTGTTGTTTTTTTTCTGTTCTGTTGTTTTTTTTTTTTTGCTGCTATCTGCCACAACATGTTTCACCCACTGTTTTACACCTGTAAATGTCTGTGTTGTAGATGATTAAGTTTATTCACAAGGTGTGCAGTAAATTCATGGTGCCTACAGCGCTGATAGGCCATGAACAGCCATATGAGATTGCTTTCAAAGAAAAGGACAACCGTTTGCCAGGTGAGTGTTTGATATTTCACTGTCATTATTATTAATACTTCTAATTTCATGAGACCAAACTGCAGGGGAACCCCATGTCATGCTTAGCCTTGTACCTAGCCTTTTTTTTTATCATGAAGAGAGAAGCTTGGTAAGATTGTCCTAGTTTTTTGGTCTAACTAGAAGCTCAGCAAAACTTTGAACTTCATACCCAGTGTGTCATGCTGATATTGTATGATTCGCATGACACAGCATATCTGTTAACCTTAATTTGTTGTATCTGTGACAGGAAGAAAGCTGAATATTGGCTTCACCACTAGGGCCAAGCTCAACAGATTACTTGATGATGGAAACAACACACCACAGCAGATGTTGAAATTCCATGGAGCTGCCTTGGCTTTTCTGATCAATGCTGTAGATTACGCTTTGAAGAAGCTGCTGCTACAAGAGCCACTGCTCAAGCAAGCCAAGTTTGTAGATGTCCGGCAAAGGTTGGAATGTTTTCAGCAATTTATGCTTGTTATCTGAGACTAAATGCCCTGAATTCTATACCGAAGCATTGTAACTATAGAATTTTGCCTCTAAGCACATGAGCCATCCCTAAGTGTCTTTAAAAAACCCAATTCTTTAGGTTGATGACCATATATCAAAAATAAATGACATGTAACTGTGCTTTCTTAAATTAGGTTCCCTCACCTGCTGCCCTACCATGGGCCACAGGAGCATAAACTACTGAACGAAGAGTTCCTGGAATACCAGGCTATGACAATGCCACCCCTGCAGGACTTAGAGGAAATTGAGATGGAGAGCTTCTGGGCTGAGATGGCAACCCGGAAACATAAGGTAAGAATTATTTTTGTACACCAAGAACACAGTAGAAGTATATATATATTTATATATATTAGTATATACAAATAGAATAATTTGTTATGTATGCATAAAACATCATATACAGTAGGTGCATGCATTTTGTTTTAGAAATGAATAATTATAATAAGGAACATAACAGATTTGTTTCCACTGTGTTCTTGGTTCATTCTTCATAGGAGACAGGGTTAAGTCTGTTTATGAGGCTTGCCACCATTGCAAAGCTGGTCCTGGTGTTACCCCACTCCAATCCAATGCAACCCTGTCATCCATAATGACAATCAAGATGGCTGGCCTGGAGCCCTGCTTCAAGTGGGAGCCCTCCCCAGAAATAATCAAGGCCTCAAAAAAGGCCACAAGCAAGTACAACAAAGTACACAGCTCTTAAGGACTGACAGTAGCCTCCTTTACTAGAGCTGTGCATCTTCACTCATCTTACGATTCGATTCGATTACGATTATCCAGTCAATGATTCGATTCGATTCGATATCACGATGCATCACAATTCATCCTCAATTTTCTATATTACTGCACATGGCTACTTTTTCATAAACAGAGACAAACAGTTTTATAAATATGAACTCCTTTTGTGTAATTTAAAAAGTGATTTAGACAACAATGTAATTATCAATATCTTTACATTATAAGTTAAAATTAATACATTATATAGGTAGCCTACAGTACAGGTAAAAATTATAAGTGTTTGTGTTTCACATTAAAAACACTACAACTTCAGATAGGCCGGGGACTTTTATTGTGAAGAACTTGTCAGAAGTAGAAAGTGTTTATCATCAAAGGAATGCAGCTTTAGCGGAGGTGCACTTAGCGGTGATACTGTCGGGAGTCTACTGTGTTTACAGCCGCTAGCTTTATCATGAGTCACCGCCACAGCCCCCTTCTTTTAGTTATCCTGGACTTAAGACAGCGAGGCATCAGTTTAAACACACCTTTAGCTGTGATGAAGATGCTAATCCGTGCTGCGGTCGGCTAAAGAGACACTGAGTCAAGCCGTTTCAGCCTGCAGCGGAACACTGTGTTCTGAGCCTGCAGGACCAGCTGACTCTGCTCATAAAATCAGCAACCACAGGAGCAGAACTCAATTTACGTTGTTTTCTGTCACATATCCCTCTGTTAGCCTACGTTACTTTCATTACACACCACTGTGTGTGTTTAGGTAAAACAAACTCACTCAACGCTGTGCAAAACGACCGCATTTAGCGGTTAGCAGACGTTTTTCTCTAACCCTCCTCATAATCGATTACGTCCTGTCCCTGCATCGATGCATTAATCGTCTATTCTGCGTCGCGATGCATCGATTAAATTATTAATTTCAACATTAATTTCCTATCCTTTACATTAAGTTTCTTACCTTGTAAAGTCCACATTGTTCTGCCGAATTTATGCTGACTGTTACCACAGCTTGTAAACAAATCCACATTTGCTTAAGGCCAATTAGTTGTTCAGGTTGAAATAGCATAATGCACAACTTCTCCAGCAGAGGGGGAAATCCTAGATCATCCTACCAAGGGGGGCTTTAAATTGGTATTTGCTGCATGTAGTGTGGGGATGTTCAAAAATGTTAAAACATTACCTAGCTTTTGGGGTTTTTCATTTTTATTCAAATGTTTCTTGCAACATATCTGTATACTACATATCTGTTTACTATTTGATTACTTTTTTTTATACAGAATCCCAAAGTAAATATGCACAAAATGAGCCATGCTGTGTCTTGTATCTTACTGTTGGGTCAGTTGGTTCTGTTTGTACACTGACTAAGGCTAATACATTGAGAACCACTGATGTATGGTAAGCGCTAAAAGTTTTTGCTTATGGTTATGATCCTGAATGGGCCAAACAAAAATTGCTGTGTATGCGGCAAAATTTTGGTTGGCCCCACCAAATCTCACTCCAAGGTTTTTTGAAAAGTTGACAGCCCTGTATTAGGATTCATTCGCCAACAACCAGAGTCTCGACTATCACAACGTGCAATCTAGCGCGGTCAGACACGATTTAAGAGTAAACAAACATGAAGGACGACAAGCAAGAGTGGTGGTGTTGGTGGTGTTTCGACTCCTTTTAACTGAAAAGTCGTGGAGACGGCATGAACATGGGCTGTACATGCTACAGCGCGAGTTGGAGGTGAGTAGGCCTACAAATGGTCACAAACATTACAAATGGCTGGAGAGAGTTTAGGGTGTCTGTTAATCCTCATAATGTCGTAACGTTAGCTCTGGCCAAACACGAGAATAAAACCATCGATATTTTAAATTCGAATGGATGGAGCACGAAAGTGAAACCCTGGGGTCTAGGTTCCAGAAAGCAGAAAACTGTAAGATGAATTAAACTTTAAATTTCCCCTTTCGCGAAACAGAGTTAAAGTTGCGGCCTTGTTACCATGGTGACTGAGTTTGAGTATGCTCGCTGACAGGTTTCTTCAGCAAACCTAAAGTTCAAACGCTAACAGTTTGTCAAATCTCTTTTCTGGGATAGCCCCCTTGTTAAACATAGTGTATGACTCACGACTGACTAATGTCACTTTATATCACTTTTATGCATGACACAATAATAAAATAAAATTCATCAATGTCTTCCTCAAAAATGAAATCATAATCTACAGTATACAAAACATAAACAATGATTATATATTTTGCTGATTTTAGTGATTGATTAATGTTGTTAGTTATCTAGGAAAATATATTATTTGATAAATATGATATATTTACTTTTTATTTATAAATAAAAGGTATTTTCAATTCACAAAATGGACTATGCATTAAAACTATTTGTTGTTTTTAGCATGTTTGTAGATACATTACTGCCAAGGAGAGACTGGCAGTTACACTCCGATTCTTGGCAACAGGTCTGTCATTCTATTTGAAGCTGTTGTATATATTATGTTTACTGTTGCCTAAATACCGGCAAGTTACATTTTCTTTTGTGTTTCTTTTGATTTTTAGGCGAATCCTTTTCATCCTTAAGTTACCAATTCAGGGTTGGAGAGTCCACAATTTCAAAGATTGTGAGTGAAACATGTGGAGCCCTGCATCAGACACTTCAAGAAAAATATCTGAAGGCAAGCTTGATTAATGTCTAAAAAGATGTACAATAACAAGAAGGCTAAATTATGGTAAACATTCACAAGATAATATTAATGATATTCAAGCAATATTGCATGAGAGAGAGCGCTGTTGTACTGAACATCGGCACGGCTGGAATTTGGCAGTAGCTTTGTAGTAGTAGCTTTGTACAACAGCACAAACTTGGTTTTCCATGACACTTATACAAGTACCATGTATCAGAGTTCAGTAATAAGCAACAAAAAACATTATGGCTTTATTTATTTAAGTCTTTATTTGGTTATGCCAAAAAGTTCTAATACCGATTTGGACTGTTACAGTTCCACTCAATATAAGTACTCATGGAATACCTCTTGTGTGATAAAATGACTTGATTTAAATTAAATGTTGTATACATTAACATATATAGACTTGTTAGTTTTTTTTGTCGTATGGCTGCTTAGTAAGGCACTGTATGTAGTGCAAGTATGAAAAATATTTTACTTATTTTTCATTCATTACTTTTTATGCTGTAGCAGTCTAGCAGACTGAAATGTATATATTTGTATTTGTGATCTTGGCACTAATTATGAAACTGATATTTTCAGACACCCAGTACAGAAAGGGAATGGCTAGAAATTGCACAAGACTTACATCAGAAATGGCAGTTTCCCCACTGCCTTGGCGCCATCGATGGAAAGCACATCAACATACAGCCACCAGCACATAGTGGAAGCACCTTCTGCAATTACAAAGGGCGATTCTCTGTGTTGATGATGGCTATTGTTACTGCCAAGTACAAATTTCTGTATGTCAGTGTCGGAACACAGGGCAGAGCATCAGATGCAGTAATATTCGCTGAGTCAGATTTCAAGCAAGCACTTCACAGGGGTCTCCTCAGTATTCCTGCAGCAAAACCCCTCCCAGGCTCTGACATAGAAGCCCCTTTTGTGTTTCTGGGGGATGATGCATATCCTTTGCGTACTGTTCTAATGAAGCCATACTCTTTCCGCCAGATGGACCATCAGCAGAGTTTTCAACTATAGACTTTCCCGAGGATGCAGAGGGGTGGAAAATGGGTTTGGCATACTTGAAAACAGGTGGAGAGTTTTCCTCAATTAAGCTCAACCCTGATAAAGTGCAGGAGATGGTTTTAGATTGTGTTTGTCTCCACAACTATTTGCGTGGGGTTCGGTCTGACACATACACTCCTCCAGCCCTTGCTCATTCAGGAGATGGAGACCATGGTCTTGTTGAGGGTACCTGGAGAAATGATGGCCTGGGATCCATGCTCCCTCTTTAACCTGGAAGAGCTGGCAACAGCTCTATGGCTGCCAAAGAACTCAGAGACAAGCTGAAGAGTTACTTTGTTACACCTGCAGGCCAGGTTTCCTGGCAGGATAACTTCATTTAGTTTTCAACTAATGTGGGTTGTGAAGCTGTTTTCAGTGGGTCTTAAATGTGTCTGGAAAAACATTACAGCAAAAAGTCTTATGTATAAAAGTCCTAAGCAGACATATTTAACTCTGTTTTGCTGTGATAAAGAGCAAATTTGAGTTGTGTCTCTGGAGCTCCACATTGTTCTTGGTATCTTTGGATAACAACACTGGTTTTTCCATTATAATGTGTTGTAATTTTATTTTTTTTAAAGTTTAGAATACTTTTTTTTGGGACTTATTACAAATCTGTGTGGTTTACTAGTATTTATTAAACAAGAGATTGACACTTAGCTGCTTTAACTCAGCTTGTTTTATTTTTGTAAATAACAAATAAAAATGTATTTCCAGTACTTTTCTCTTGTTGTAAATGTAGGAAATGTAAACATTTAAAAATTATATTCAGAGTGTAAATAAAAGGCATTAGATTGCAATACCAATATAAAGTTCTTTTTTATAGAAATCTTGAAAAAAACAGGTATAAATGGAACATTTTCCTACTCAAATATGCCAAATGGCATCATAAAAATGAAGTGCTAGTGTCTTAGAACTGACTCAAGAAGTAAAATGTAAACAAAGAATATGAAAAGCCATCAGAACACAGACTGGCTAATAATCTAAACAATAACTTGTGCTATACACAGTGGAAACTATTTAAGCTGTGTCACTTCATTGTCGTCATCAGCATCCTCCAAAAGCTTGTCTGGTGGTTAATCTGAGGAGGCTGGTACTGATGGTGAGGTAGTGCTTGTGTAGGTGTGTATGTGGATAGAGACAATAGCTGTGTTGGGGGCATCTGTACAGGTGAGGGTGGATGAGGTGGTAGAGGGTATGAAGAGGATGGCATTACACCATGCTAGTCACGCTCCTGTGCCTCATATAAATAGTTCATAGTCTTCTTCTTTACTCCAATCATTATAAAATTGTTTTTAATTGCCCTCAACTCCTCTGCAACTTGCACCCCAAAGGTGCTGTCACTATCTACCACAGGCCTGCTCCTGCCTGCCTGAAAAGCAGAAGACATCTGCTGCAAGATTTTCAATTTCTCCAATTCAATTGAATCAGCTGATTGGATTTTTCTTCGCTTCTTGGTTTGGTTGAGGGGTGTAGGACTGCAATATTCAGGAGTAAAAGGTTCAGACACGCTTGCTGACATTGCTTCAGAGGTTTCAGAGATATCATCCTCTGGCTCACTTGTGGGGTCCTTTTCTGCAGCAAGGGCATCTTTCAGTGATTGGTGAAGCTGTATGAAAAGGATATGTTAATGTCTCAATGTCTATATAGGTGGAATGATTACATAAATGATTACATTCAACAACAAAAAAGTTACTGTAATAGCACTTACACTACTTTCAGATGTGCGTTGGGTGACATGTTTCTTCAAAAACGCCAATGACCTCAGCAGCCAATTTTGTTTCCTTGTCAATGTCTTGTCCCCACTCCTGCTGGGTTTGGTTTTCAAAAGCTTTGAGTACTGCGTTCGTAATGTTATGCCCCTCGTCTGGATTACGACCACTGCATATTGAGCACCAAATACAATAAAATTTTCCGGTAAAGGTTGTGACAGTGCACGCACACACTTTTTCTCACACACACCAGTGCCTATCTTTCACTCATCTAACAACAAACGTGAGCATTCAATTAAATTCAATTCAAATGAGCTTTATTGGCAAGACAGATCAACAAGCCATGTTGCCAAAGCAGTATAGAAAAAAATTAGATTAACAAACAAGCTATACATTCTCTCTTATTCTGAAAAAAGGATAAGTTAATGTCTCAATAGGCTATATCTATATGGTGGATAAAGGGATGAATAATTGCATTCAACAACAGTATCATTCACAAACATTAGTATTCTCTTACATTCTGATACTCACAAACGTAAAACAACCATTATGATGGTAGAGCTGAATATGA
>NC_089206.1:28740008-28787508 GCF_963930695.1 Labrus bergylta | reverse complement strand
AAACCAAACATTTTGCAAAACTCGGTACACTTTGCGGGTTGTTCTTCAGGTGACTATTAAACGGATTACAGACAACAGAGAAAAAAAGGTCTTTCCTCCTACTGGCAACTGTGTCCCCTAACCCTAACCCTATTAGTATTAGTACTGTGCACGTGTGCAGCTGTTTAAGCTGTTTTACAGCTGGTCCAGCTGTGATCAGCTGCCACCATATTGTAAATATTTCCTAATTTCCTCTTCCCTTCCCTCTCCTCTCCATGCATCCCTGATGAAAGACAGTAAAACACAAGGAAAAGATGCAAGTGGGAGGAATCTGGATGCAATCGACTGAAGTCTTAAATAGCCACAAACTAAACTAACTGACTGACTGTATCAACAAAACTCACAGTGACAGAAACAGAGGGCACTCTGCCCTCGTAATAACTGTCGGTAAGCTAAAGCACTTCTGACAAAAACTTGGTAGCGTTGACTTGTATTCCAACCTCCACTACTTCCATCCCCTCCGATGGAAGATGAGGCTAACGATGCTGCAGAGCATGAGATGGTCTATGGTGTTCTAGGATTTTATAGTTAAGTAATGCCTTGATAGTAAAAAACAGTAACAAATAACTCATACATTTACATCTTCTTCCTATGATCCTGGTGTTTTGTCAGTGGTTATTGTGATATAATCTCCTTAATTACTACAACAGCATCACTGTTTCATATTCGCCCACATGTGAGGTGTCATAGTTGAAAGACAGCGGCTAACAGCTTCACTTCCTGTCACTACCGTGAGCGTGCTCACTACACTTGGATTGTACTCAAACTCAAAAATGGACTGTAGCGTGGGTTTTCTCTCTCTGTTAAAATGTTTTTAAAAACCACTAGCGCCCATCTAAAAGCCAGGCAAAAATCAACATCCATAGAAAAGAAAATCACTCAAGGAGTCGGGAGTCAAGAGTCAAACGCCCAGGATGCACAGCCTTGGCATCCCTACCACTCACACAGAGGACAAAAAATATGAAACTTATAGACCAGCTGTACCTTATGGATGATGAGTGGACATTCAAGACCACATTTGCAGGTGCCATCAGTCAACAGATAGGTCTTGACCTCGTCCAGGGAGGCTAGAGCTGTGCCACTAGGACTGAAGATAGAAAGCAGGGACAAATTAACTCAGACTCATAGCAAACTGACAGGATGTTAACTCAGAAGAAAACCAAGGTCATTGTTGTAAAGATTAACACACCTTTAATTCTGTTTTTTAATAGATCATTTAAAATCTGACACACCCATCATTATATACAGTTACATGTTGTGCTTAAGTAACTGCTTCTACTGTAGTAAAGAAACTCTGAAATAGAAATGTCCTCATTTTGGGAACTCTCACTCTGAGTAATCTATGTCAACAACAGATTCGTTTGCACATATCCAGAATCACGAGCATACATTAACTGTGGTAAGATTATTTTTTTTAAATGCTGGTGAACATGAGTGACTCAAGTGATTACAGTCTAGCTTTTAGCTTATAAATAACAAGGTGCATTTACATTGTATTATCTAGCTAATTTATTCTTATAAGCAATGAAACCTGTCACCATTGAACAACTTTTAATCAAATATTTGAGAACGATGAACACATTATCCTAGAAGTTCCATTCTGTTTAATTGCTCTGTGTTATTTAAATACAGCTGCCTCAAAATTATCGAAATTACCCTATTGCTCTGTAGAAAAACTAAAAAGAACAAAAATCGAAAATATGCATCTCTAGCTAATTTGTTTAAACATAATCACAGAAGGTAAATGCATCTATCTGGCTAGAAGTCTATAGATATGTTCACGAAAACAACATTCTCATCTCTTATATAATTAAGCTCATACACATTACTTCAAGAGAAATAAAGATTATAATCATATGCCTTAGGTTCAAAAGCATTTGTCTAAATTTCAATAAGGAACAATTAGCCTGCATATTATGCTTTCTGTTAAACTAAACCAACCCACCTGATGTAGATCACCTGACCACCATCCACTCTCCTCTGCCAGCCGATGGGGACTTGTATTGCAGTGGTGTGGACCCCATCCTTGTCCCCACTTACAGTCTCACTGCCTCCCATCATTTTTTTGCTGTGGCCTGCCAGCACCTTGAAAAAGCAGTTTGGTGTTATTTGTCTGGAATGTTAGTGGTCTGGCTTTTAATTTTTACATTTTCTGAAGCGGTTTCTTTTGTTCTTTTTCAATGTTGTGAACAGCACTAAAGATATTCAGCAGTACATTTTTATCAGCTGTTTAGTCATTTTTGTAAATGTACATGCAACTGCAGTTTCTCTTGCCTCACTAAGTAAGTAGACACAGGCATGCATAAAATAGATGAGCATAGGTGTCAGAAGTGAAGTCATTGGGGGTATTAATACTATTAAAGCAACCTGCATTCCACATATGTTTGCCATATATATGTGATTTACACAATACTTAATGTCAAGTGCAAACTTCAAATATGTAAAATGCAAGCTTAACAAAACAATACATGCACTAACAGTGGTTTACTAAATGTAATTAACCGTTTAAAAATGTCAATTTCTGAGACCATACTTCCCAGCTGCCTTCTAACTCCCTGGAATCTCAAGTGTCCAGCATGACCTGTCATTATATTTGTTCTCCTGGCAGTTCAAACAAATGCAGAAAGTTGTCTCTAATATGTAATCCCAAAATAAGATATTTACTTTCACCAATAAATCTGTCCAGAAAAGAAAAAAACAGTGTTTATTCAAATTAGAGTAATTAAAAAGCATACCTTGTCATCTTTAATAAGCCAAGATCTGTTTTGGCTAAGGTATCCACTGTTCAATGTACATGCTGGTGGGTTAGAAGCGCACAGACTGCCAGCTAAACCTGACTTGATGCCGAAACACCAGGACTTTCCTCAGCTCAACTAAGAGGTTGTCTCCTGCAGATGTACCGATTAGCTCACATCAGAATGTGGTCTTTGATGACGATGGAGAGCCTAGAAAGAAAGGTGGAGGTGGATTATGTAATATGCCAATGAGAACCAGAGCAAATAACAGATGTACTGTACCATTTCCTGAAATCAATTCAATCCAAGCGTTCTCAAAATTGGATAGACGTTACATCTAATGCAGTACTTTGTCAAATAGAAAACAACTTCAGAGCAAGCTGTGGCTACTCTGAAGTGGGTGGGTGTGTTTGTATAGGCCCGTGGTTTACTGGATGTTTAGCTACACTTTTAGCAGATGCGTTTCCAACAAGCAACTTAAGTAACAATCTGGCATTCTGAAGGATTCTTGGAATAAAATCTTGATGGTATTCGTAGCATACCATATGCATCAAGATCTCTAGTTTGCAGGGATGGAGCAATATCTGACTACCTTCACGAATGATACGAGGCAGGCTAGCAGCTAGGCTACTAGCTAAGCTAACAAGCTACCCTACTTTGTAGTATGTTGGCGTGACAGCTGTCAGGCGCACAAAACACTCCGATGCAAAACTCTCGCATGTATGTTACGGTAACAAGAAATGACCAAAGCATTATACTGCTTAGCAACAAACACTGAAAACACGGGATTACACTTACTTATTGATAGCCGTTAGCTAATGTATAATTCGCATAACCTATGAACCTTTCTCTGCTTCAAGCTCTCTGTGTTGGCCAAGTTTTGGAGTCTTCGTCTCTCTAGCTCGCGGGAGAATCAAGTCTTAGCTGGCTAGCTAACGGAATAGCCAGATAATGTTTTGAAGACGGCTGATACTTTAATAAATAACCTTAAAATAAACTATTTCAGCATTATAACCACTTAAAATTGCTACCAATTAGCTCTGGGCGTTTATGCAATGTCTGCCATTCCGACTTAAAAACAAAGGGCAATAACGCTTCATCTTACTGCGCCTGGGATCTGAGGCTAACACTACCAGCTAGGCTAGCAGAGCTGAGTGACTTAAAATGTACTTGATTATGGAGTGTCCCAGCAAGACTGAAGGATGTCCCGCTCCTGGTGCTCACTTATCCAGCCGTTGTTTTGCTCTTTGCTGTGCTAAACCATCTGGTATTCAAATGTATTCCGACTACCATCACGACCCATGTAATCCCAAATTCACAGTTTCCCACTGTTTTTTTTTCTTACAGATTCCGAGCAAAAAAAAGAATGGAGTTTTCAGTTGGGCATGCGCAGTCGGTGCTTGGGGAGTATTGTACCCAACATGCAACGGGACCTTTGTAGTGTTCCAGACAGACATCAGTGCGGAGCTCCTTGATAGAGGACATGATAATGACAGAATAACAGGCCCGGGATATGTATGCAAGAAAAGAATCATAGCACCCGTCTACACCGTTACACACTATTTTCAAAGATAGCACAGCAATAATACTCTGACATTACATCAAACGGGATATAACACATATATATATATTAATGTGTCAGTTTATTAATGTGCAGTTTAATTTCCAAATTATTTTTCCATAAATGCCTTAATACTACAATATATAGCCTAGGCCTACAGAATGTAATGTAAATTGCATTCTATTTAATTGTTGCATGTTTGGGGTCTTTTAGGCTATCAACATAACAATAATAGACCCTTATTTATATAAATAATAAATCCTTATATGAAGCAAAAAAAATGCCCAGACTTTTTTTTTTTTTACTATATTTGGGCCTTATAAGGTTACCTTAACTGAATTTCTAATTTTTAGCTAATTCATACACAATGAGTGGTACAAAAGAGCCATGACTATAAATCTGGTTTCAAGCGGCCCACTTGTCCATCTTCTTAACCACTGGGATCTCTGTGACATAATCAAAAATTCTGTCATCTGACCACTGCATAACATAAGAATATACAAGCTATTTTCACATTCTGGAAAAAATAGTATTTAGGATTTCAAGAGAAGAAACTACAGGAAGTGGGGGGAAAAGACTGGCACTCAGCTTAAAGTTGATCTGTTAATTCACTCAATTACATATTCAATAACATTTTTAAGATTTAATATGAAGATATAAATGCGGTTTGCAAATAAGATTTTAAGACATTGGTCTTAAAAAGTATCACAAGGCATGTTGAAAAAGTGTACAATATTTATATTTGATTTAAATCTTCATAACATTTACTTAGTTTTTGAACTGTAGCTAAAGGTTTGCCCACAATGTAGGCACCAACAGCAACAATCTATTACTGCAATTAATAGTGCACTTTTTGCATTTTAAGACAAAATGTTGATATAAAAGGTAAGGCAGCCTTTTTTTAAAAATGGTTTAAAAAAAAAAAAAAAAAAAGGTAAAGTAAGCAGGATGAATAGCTGTGTGTTTCTGTTGTCTGTGAACAAGGCGGAGGGATAGAGGTGCTTATATGTGTGACAGGAGTATCTGATTTCCCCTGGTCATCAGTGTTGCTCAGTCTGAGGTCCCCAGCTGTCCAAAACAGTCAGCTTGACACATGAGTGCTTAGTTTAGCACACATACAAACACACAAATACATACACACACAGAATCATAGATTAGAGCGCAAATACAGACATATGCTCACTCTGAGCACTTTGGAAATCACCTCAAGAAAATTTAAAATAAATTGTGAAAGAGCACCGCAATTGACACAGAAACCTGGGGGCCTGAAGTGAGGAAGCAGCTTGGTCGGCTGGTTTGTTGGACTCAGATCTGGAAGGTGTACAACGCTCCAGTGATCGTCATCAGGTGAAGGACACATTCACACAGAGATTTACGCACACTGGATGTTGTTTTCTTTTCTCTAAACTGCATGTTTTGCAAGACTGCAAGAGGTAGGTGTAAGCTCAAAGTGTGAGTTTGGAAAGTTAAAAGCCTTGAGTTATTTCCCTGTTGTGTGAAAATGTGTTGGCATGATACAAAGTGCATGAATGTCGGTTATGCAATTAGAAAATCACACAAAAAACTTTGAGAATTGAGAATTTTTCTTTAATTCAACAAAAAACTGATTTCTCATGCTCATATACTTTCTAGAATCTTGCTCATCTTTTTCTAACCGGCAGTGGCATCCAAATTTAACTGTGATGAGATTGTATTTCACAACCCTAGAATAGTGTGGCTCAAGTTTAAGCTTACAGTATGCAAGTTTGTGAATGTATGCATACAGACACAATAATACATTATTTACTGTACATGTGTGCGAGCGTGTGTGTTTGTGTCCTATGCAATTCTGTTGTGTAGATTTTTTTAATCATTATCCAAGGATAAATGATGTGAAAACATTGAGCCAAAGATGCCAAAAAAACAAGATGCAATGAAGGCGACCATACAAACATTGGTAGAATAGTGTCTAATTGTGTTTCAATGAGGACTTAGAAATACACATATGGCTTGTGGTGGTTGTTTTATTTGGTTATTTCATTTGTTTGTCATTTTTTATTAAGATTTAAGAGTAACAAGACAAAGGTTAAATTCTTAAAGAAATGCTTTCTCCATATTATGTAATCAGGACAAATTCAAATAACCTACAGTATTTACCTAAAACATTTTTTTAATGTCTTTCATTCCAAAATACAAAATTAAATCTATTTTGAATTTAACATATAATGACTTTTATACATATACATAATCTCTGTAGGTGGGGCAGTACTGACAGCATCAACCAAACAACATGGACCAGTGAGTATATTTTATGAAATCTGCTCAGTGACCTCTTTAAAAGCATGCTTGTAAGGCCAACCCATGAGGTTTTCATGTATAACTGAGTCATGAACACTTTTCATTTTCATCTGTCCTGTTGACGTATTTCATGTTGACTCACCAGCAGTACAAAGATTAGAAACATTAGAAACAAGGATCAACTCTAAGGAAAGGCAGACCTTTCGTCTGAGAGTAAACATATTTAGCTGAAGGATTTGTTCTTGCTCTCTTTATGTTTCTTTGTCTCTGTGTGTCAGGGAGGATGACAAAAACTCTGTGGATATCCATGACAACCCTCCAGCTCCTGACAACTTTGTGAGAGAGGAGGGAGACACTGTGAGTGACAGGACCCCGTAAAGCCCCTAATGGTGGCAGTGCCATTCCAGCACAGTTAAAAATAGCCACCAGCTGGGATAGGAACGCAGTGCAGCGTCATTTGAGGAAATTATGAGCCTTGACCTCAGTGTTTTTGTCTTTTATCCCCCTTACAAGAGTCACACTGCTGGCTTATGTGGGAACATCACTTCAGGTTTAACACAATGACTTGTGATTCGAAAAAGAAGGAGATGAAGCTGAACAATAAAATGCAAACCTTGCCAAACATCAGCTGCATAAAAGACTGAATGCATACATTCATAGAATACACTGCAAATTTGGGGTTGAACATAATTTTAAAAATGGCAGTCTTCAATGTTGTATAGTATGAAGTGCTATCAAATCAAAATGTACATGGAAACAGAAATTATATCAACTCTAGATTGGTCAATAGATACGGTATAGGTCTATAATTTCTTTTCAGTCCAACTACAAATAATACAAAAAATAAGTCATGATTAAAAGACTTAAAGGTGGAAAAGTTGGAAACACTTTAGAACAAGACAACTTCTCCAACATCACTGCATACAAACCTGACACTTAATAACTGCCCCCTTCTGAAAACCACTTTAAGTTATTAGCTATCATAGGGCAATATTTCTACGTTATCCTCACACTCAATTATCATTATTATTCTCATACATAGAACATAGTCTATGTTATCATGTTCTTTCCCCCATGCAGACAATGCTTCACCTGAAAGTTCAGAACAATGCCAGCGTGTTGATTTTCTTATGATGAATGTGCCCTTTTCTGTGTTCAGGTCTATTTCATATATGAGGAGGAGGTGGAGGTGGAGGAGAAGGAACCCGAACCTCCACCGCCTATTGTCCGGATCAACGACAAACCGCACAAGTTCAAGGACCACTACTGCAAGAAACCCAAGTTCTGTGACGTCTGTGCTCGCATGATAGTCTGTATGTGGTAAAAAAAAAAAAAAAAGAAGACACACATAACCATCAATAAAATGATATTAGAAAACACAGTAAACGTAATGTTTTTCTTAAGATGATGCTTTAATTCGGGTTTAGACTGACCCTAATGGCTGTTCCTTGTTTATTTTCCAGTGAACAACAAGTTTGCTCTAAGATGCAAAAACTGCAAGACCAACATCCACCACTCATGTCAGTCCTACGTCGAGTTCCAAAAATGTTTTGGAAAAATTGTGAGTCATGTTGCTTAAAAAAAAAAAAAAAAAATTAAAGGGACAACACATAGCCTCAAATAGCACACACACACACCCTTTACAATCTATATAACCTTCTTTTTAATATATCTCACAAGTTACCTTGAATGCTTATTCAATTTTAACCCTAGAATTGTTAACATTATTTATTGCTAATATGTCCTGCATCATTTGTAATGGCTTGCAAGCTTCACACACTCAGGACTCTTTGATTGCACTTCAGATGTTGATATGTGGTACGTGTGATTGTGTGTGTGTGTGGTTTCTTTCATGTGAGCTGTGTGCGCATTAATGCTTTTGTACATGACTGAAGTTCCTAAGGGATAAATCAAGTTATTTGAATTGAATTCTACTGTCATACAGTGTCAAAATCAACAACATACTTTATGTACAGTACAGTAGGAACACTGAAATGTATATTCACATCCCTCGTCATCTCCTGAGGAGAAAATAAATACAGTGATTGTAAATATTGAGATCTAATATGTTGTTTCCTGTAGCCACCTGGCTTCAGAAGGGCCTACAGCTCCCCCTTATACAGCAGTGACCAACCAGATCAAAGTGAGTCCAAAGAGAGATAATATGTCTCGTGTTTTTATAAACTTCTTAACTCTTGTATTTATCAATGTGTTGTCCATGAAAGATGCTATGTTCTCCAAAAACTCTGTCTGACTTCTCTGTTCTTAACTAGACAACCCAAACAGGAACGACCCCGTCTTTGACACCCTGCGTGTCGGCGTCATCATGGCAAATAAGGAGCGTAAAAAGAATGAAAATGACAAGAAAAATGTGAGTGTATGATACATCTGTAACCAAACTGTAAACCTTCAATCCTCTAAAAGAAATAAATTTTTTAGTGTCTTTCATTTGATACATTTTCACAACACTGGAATAGAAAAGTGTTTGAGCACCAATACAGACGTCGTTAAAATGCACAAAAAGATGAAAGATATGAAATGATATTTACTTCTGATGAAAATTGTCTTTCCTCTAGATGATGATGATGATGGAGGAAGAAGAAGAGGAAAGCCAACAGCCAAAAGAGAGCGAAGAGGGAGGAGAAGGTACTAAGAACATTTGTGTAGTGGTTAAGGCGTTCTCTGTGATGGGAACTACACAAATGTTGTAAAAGAAAACAACTTATTCATATTTCTATACTCAACATGGAAGGACAGAAAAAAAGGAGAGCCTAAACACAATGCTACAAAACTAAAATGTTGGGGATAAAGCAAAATGACTCATCATGCATTATTACGCCATGAATTTAAATTCACCCAAAGAAAATCATTTGATGATGACTCCAATGTTGACACAGGGAAGCCTGATGATAAAAAGGAGAAAGGAGGAGACAAAGCAGACGACAAGGTAAGAAAAAGTAAAAAAAACATTTCAGGTTGGCTTTGAATCAGCTATTTATAAGAACAGCTTTTTTTTCCAATCACTGTAACGCTGTATGTTTATGTAGAATCTCTGCTGTTTGTCTACAGAGTAAGGGAACATTCGCCCATTCCCACTTTTTCCTGGCCCTCTATCGCTTCAAGGCCATCGAGAAAGACGACCTCGACTTCCAGTAAGTTTAAAAGAAGCGAATAATTCCCAACATACAACACTCTTTATATATTCTTTAATCTGTCTATGTGAACCCATTTTACCTTTCATTGAGTTAAAAACATCCCTTTTTCAAATAGTTGTTTCACAAAAAAGAAGTGACAAGGGACACTTTTGTGTGTTTGTGTATTAGTCCTGGTGATCGGATCACTGTACTGGATGACTCCAATGAAGAGTGGTGGAGGGTGAGATGACTTTATAATTTCTTGATTCTTTATGGTTTATTTGATCATTTGATTGTGCTGTTCTGTTCGTGGTAAAGCAGATGCAACTGTTTCCACTTTTTATTCGTCTTAAGTTTCTGCAGAGAATAAACTTAATTGATCTTCCATTTTTTTAGGGAAAGATGGGGGAGAAGACAGGCTACTTCCCGACCAATTACCTCATAAAGGTGCGCGCATCCGAAAGAGTTTTTAAGGTGACACGCTCGTTTGTCGGGAACAGAGAAATGGGACAAATCACACTGAAGAAAGACCAGGTAGTTACACTATTGTGTTCTTGTAATTTAGCAACACACACAGTCTCTGAGGTTACATTTTTCAAAAGGTTTTCATGAGTTTGTGTTATTGTTGCCCATTTGTTACTTACAACCCAGAAAAAAACTACGGTAATTTTTAATGTCTGGGTACAGTTCTTATTGTATTGTATGTTATGTTGTGTTACTGTCGCTGTGTTTTCAGATTGTGGTGAAAAAAGGAGATGAGAAAGGTGGCTACTTGAAGGTCAGCACTGGACGCAAGCTGGGCTACTTCCCTGCTGATCTGCTGGAGGAGATCACTGTGACGTAAAAAAAACAAAAAAAACAAAAAAACAAAAGGAAGTTAAAGAGCCTGCAGCACATTGAAATGTCATATATCCCGAACATTCAGCAGTTTTCTTTATTGGTGTAATATCTACTTTTGCTCTTATTGTGAGGAATGATTAATGACACAAATTAAGGATTTCATGGTCTGAAAAGCCATTTCATGAATACATAGATTCATGCTGATAAGGGACAATCAGATCATGTCATGGCTCTTTTGTGTAAAGGAACAGCAATCCTCAGATGCTTTGTCTGCTGATCACAGCATTGATGGGATGTATTACTAAATGTATTAATTGATACGACAGGATAAAATGAACCATGTCTGGCCTCAAGCTATTAGATTTTAGAGTTTTTAGATTAAAAAAGTTTTTATAACAAGTAATCAAGGGGAGATTAATGGTGATGGCACTTCGGAATGGGAATGAATGTATTGTTAAATCAAAATGAAAACATTCAAAATTATAAAAGTTCAGTTTTCTTTAAGTTATATTGATATGAATAAAGATATTTTACTCCCATTTACCCTAATTGTTAATAAAAATGGCGCTGCTATTGCTACAATCTTTGAAAAGGTATTTTGGTCTTCTTTCATTTGTTCAAAAAAAGTTTAGTATTGTATGATGCTTATTGTCAAATAAATATGTGGTGACTTTTTTGCATTCAAATGGTTCTTAGTCTTTCATATTTTTAAAAATAGATTATTCAAAGCTAACATAGCATGTGCTATAAGTAAATTGTGGTTAATTAAAGTAGGACTTTCGCTTACATTACTGTAATTGAATATGTGTACTACTTTTGAGTATTTTTTGAGTAGTTTTAAGATCACAATTTAGTCTAAAGTCAGTCATTTATCAATCTGTGGGTCACATAGTCTTTAAGAAAAGACCAGACTTGGAAAGAGTACAAGATTATTGTACCAAAGTGAAAGTACAGCTACTTTGATTTAGTTTAAATAAAGTAGAAAAAAAATTACTACTATTTTTTTTTCACTCGGTAATTGATGCTATTTAAAATGTAGAAAAGTAGAAACACCGCCCCCAAAATGTACAGAAGTTAAAGTAAAATGTGCCTGGAGTTCTAGGGTGGCCTATAGTTTTCTATAAGAGGGGTGGACGTTTAATGGCCAAGAAGGCTCCAAGTGACTTAAGACTGGTGAAAAAGGTCTTGAATTCCGGTGAACTGGTAGGTTGGCTGGGATTTCCGTAGCTATGAAAGCCTCGTCTAATGATGTGTTTGTAATGGCTACGGTGGCGCATAACAGTAACATGTGTCCTACATGTTGTCCACTGCTCTTTATTGCAATCACCATGGTCAAAACGTCATCTCAAGTCCGCTTTTCTCAACACTCGTCATTAGCTGCTGACTGAACGAAGGCGGCGATTCAGATCTGTATCAGTGACACACCAATACAATACATGTATGAACGAAAAACGAAGACTAGTCTTCTAAGAGACTGAACAGTTTAACGCCTGAATTAAGATACACTTTTTTTCTACCATGTTTTTTCTTCTGCTTCACGTCTCCCGTTTTTCTTAATTCTTCCTCTTTGGTTTAGCCTATAGTGTGTCTCCTTTCTTTGCCAAGATATGACTGCTTTTGTATTTAAAAGAAATGGCAAGCCCTTTTTTCACTATCCAACTTTTCCCGTGTTAAAATGAACCGACTTTCAGTTGGGCTACTTCTTGTTTGTCCTCTTCTTCTTCTGCGTTATATTTTCTGGTTGTGTCAAAAAAGTGCATTACCGCCACCAACTGGTATGGAGTAGAGTGGATCGGACATTATGTCCCCCATTCACTAAGTTTGCCTTAAAAGATAATAATAACAAACAAATTTGAGACATAAAAAACAAAAGCACTAGTCTATAGAATTTCTTTCATGAATGTCACGTACATCCAGTTTCATCTTAATTTATTTAAGTCCCAGTGTCAATTGTCCTGCACTAGTTTGGCTTGTTGTGTGTTAATGCCCCCTACTGGCAACATGTCATGTACAGCTCTTCAACTTGTATCCTATTTTGATATCCCAATTTTAAGGTTACAAATGTAAAACATGTAATTAAATGAATACAATTAAATAAAACTATCAGGAATCTGCAGCTGTGTCATTTCATAAAGTACAGACTATAATCTAAGAAAACAATGTCAAAAGCAGGTAGGTATAGCCAACTGTTAATATCAATTTACATATTTGAATTACTTTCAGATAACCTGATACAATCGTCCCTATGTCATGGTTTCAAAACATACCCTAAGTTTTCAAAATAATTAATATTTATGTGTGTAGCATGACATTCACCAACGACTTAACAAATCTAAAAATAGCTGAAATGGTAGGCAATTAACTCAGAAAAACACGAAATTTTAAGAGTGACACTATTTGTATTTGCAGTGGTTTGTAAGCTTGAAATTCCACTGATAAGCAGAAGCAGTGGCAGAATCTCACCAGACTTGTCAGTGATTTTTACATTTCCCAGAGAGAGCCCTTGTCATTTTGTCAGCCTCCCCGTGGCTAAAGTATGCGGGAACGGCGGGGAGGGCTGTCAAACCGTGGCCGCCTGAGAGCCCTTTCCCCGGGTTGATGAGTCATTATAAGGGCCGACCAGGTGGTGAAAATGAGTGTGTGTGTGTGTGTGTGTGTGTGTGTGTGTGTGTGTGTGTGTGTGCGTGCGTGTGTGTGTGTGTGTGTGTGTGTGTGCGTGTGTGTGCGCGCGCGCGTTCGGATTTGTGTGCGCGCGCGCGCGCAGGGTGTTGAGGGGTAGAGAGAGTAAGAAGAAATAGAGAGAGCGCGTGGAGGTGTGGGGTGTGAGGGAAGAGGAGAGGAGCAGTGAGCTGAGTAGTCACTTTATTTGAAGTGAGTGTAAGCTTTTACTCAGTAAACAACCTTAATAACTCAGTCAGAGAGACCGTCTGAAAAAACACAAAATTATCTTGTTGTCTGGATGGAAAAACACTTCAACCGTTGCAGCAAAATGAGGAGGCTTTGTTTGAACTTTGCCATCACCTTTCTGTGGCTTCTCCTTTCAGCGGTGAGTAGTGAAACGAGGCTCTTTGGTGACGCTAGATGTTATATGATCATCATTTTGCTATATTATCACTTAATAGTGGTTTAGGTAAGATGGTATAGGTAAATTAATATAGTAACATAGTTTGCCAGGTATTTTTTTCTTTCTAAAGAGCAATACACTCTTTCTGTTGACTTCTTTTTCAAGATTGTTAACCCATGCCTGCCTATAGGACTTGATTTGGTCTCAACTGATTAGAGTGTTAGCTTGGACTTTCATAACTTAGAAGTGTTCAATTGAAAAGTTTGAGACCTGCTGTGTTATTTAATAAAATACATTTGCACTCTTTCTGAAGTTTCTAAATTCAGAAATATATCGTATCATGTGAGACTATTCTGGGACTTGATTGAAGATGAATTGTTCCAGTCTTTTGCTCTATTTTGATTCTGAGCTGCATAATTATGATTTAATAAGCTGTGCTGTCATTAATCTGACTATCTGATTGTAATTTAACACTGAAGTTGTCAGAAAAAATCAAATTTTATGCCATGTTTCTTGGACTAAATGATTGTGCAGTCTTTGAAAATTTGAAAAAAAGTTTTATCAACCCAGTGCTTAAGAAACATTGTCTGTGTCTTTGTTTTTTGTTTTTATAGGCCTAATGAAAAACAAACACATAAAGGACATGTTTTAGGCAAAAGCATGGATTTTTTCACTGTCCTTAAAACTGCTGCTCTCAGTTTTCTCATTTTTTTAGCCTCTGCAGGTGTTTTTGCACAGGTGTTGTGCTTGCATCCACTCCACCGCTATTACTCAGTTGCAGTTTCTGTGCTGGCATCTTGACACAGAGCCAATGACACGGCTGTCACACAGTGGGCTCCAATTAGTGTAGGTGAGAACAGCACATAGCTGGAGATTTAGGCTTGTAAGTACAGGCACAGCTGAATCTTTCTTGGTTATTGCAGAAGGCAGAGATTGGCACACAGGGCTGGGGGTGGTTCGGGGTGATGTGAATCCCACTTGTTGAGAAATAATTGTATTGTGGGTGCTGTTTATCCAGAAACCTAGAAGAGAGGAAGTCTTAGCTCAATCTATCTTCGACACATTACGATGAAAATAGAATTCAAGTGCACAGAACGTATTGCCAAAGTCATGTCCCAATTGTCTAGAGGCATAGATAACTTGACCTGCCATCCAAATAAATGGAAGTGTTATTAAGGAGAAATAAAGTCTTGACAGCTGGATCAATTAGTTTTGACCTTAACTCAGTGATTTTTGTTGGTATTTAATGACTGTGTCTGTGCACTTGATATATCAAACATATTACAGTGCTACATGTTAACTTTGCAGTGAATCTCAGAGACTTTGGTCAAACAAAACTTTGCCTCACTAATGTCTGGATTGAACATTTTTAACAACTCAACAGCAGAGGCTGTCTGGCTTTTAACAAACAGCTCTGTCCATCTGAACATGCGCTGGATTTCCATAGTCTCACAAACTTTATTTTTTTGCAGCAGAGAAAGACATTCAGGAAGGTTTGACTAATGCTTTGTGTGTGGTGAACTCTCTTCTGTGGGAGCTCTGGGGGTGGCAGTATAGCTCATTCTGGCCAGTCCAAGTCCTGTTGCGGACCAAATTTGGAAATTTGGCTTGTAGTTCTAGAGGTGTCAGTTCCCTTTCTGAGCATTCGAGAGGGTCCCCTTGAGCAAGGCACTAAATCCAAACTGCTCAGGCACTGTTACGGGTGACGCCCCTGAGCTGTTACTCTGACATCTCTGCATGCCCATGTGTGTTTCAGCCTATGTGTGTAGCAGCATATCTGAAAAACAGAGATGTTAAAAAAAAAATGTTAATTACTCATCAACATTAAAAAGGTACGTCTTCTTCGTCTTTATGGAAAACTATTGTTACCAAAATGACAAAAATCCAAATGTACTCATCAAAATCTAATATACTAAAAATGGTGTACTTTTTTGGATCATATTCGATAGTTTCTTTCTCTATACTAGCATTTTGTGGCAGAATCCACGCTAATTTCTTGGCAGATTATAGTGAGTTTAATGTTGTAGAAGGAGGTTGCCGGTGTCCGAGTGGTTAGGGAGTGCACCCCATGTACAGAGGCTGTAGTAATCGAAGCAGGTGGCCAACAATAAAATATTATATAGGGGTGTTTGTGTGTATGGGGGGCAGCAGTAGCTCAGTCTGTAGGAACTTGGGTTGGGAACTGGAGGGTTGCCTGTTCAAGTCCCTGTGCAGGCTGAAATATGGAAGCTTGTCTGGTAGCTGGAGAGCACAATGGGATATATAATGAGATGGCAACAAGGAGAAAGGGGAAAATAAAGGGGTCTGTAATCCGATGAGCAGAGCTGTCTTGAGAGATGCTGCAAACAAGTGATTTTTGGTGGTTTCTGTCCATGTGCTCTGCCTTATTGATCTTGTGCAGTATCTTCTTTAACGGTGGCTTGTGCTTGACCATATATGCTTCTCTCTTACAACCATCTTGATTAACAGTCCAAACATTCAGTCTGTTATCAAGGTCGCATCCAAAGAGTTTCAACCAGGGAGCCAGAGAGAATGTACAGTCTAATTAAAATGTGGCAATGTGCTAATGGCAATGTGAATGTAAGTGTATGTATGTGTGTGTGTGTGTGTGTGTGTGTGTGTGTGTGTGTGTGTGTGTGTGTGTGTGTGTGTGTGTGTGTGTGTGTGTGTGTGTGTGTGTGTGCGTGTGGGTGTGTGGGTGTGTCTTTGCCTCAAGGAGCTGACCTATTGATCACAGTCATTCACGTCCTTCTCATTCAGAGGACCTGACACAACAAAGCATGATTATTTTAATCGATTATCTGCTACCTTATTATTTAGCTACAGTGGAACTGTCCTTCATTTACAGCCGTCCTGCTGAGCTCAAGGCCTCTCTTCTTTCTCGTTCAACTTTTACTGTTCATCCCTGCACAAAATAAACCCTGTGTTTAGGGCAGTTGTTGATTTTTGTTCTCCTAATTAATGTATACTATCTACAAGTGGTAAAATACCTCTAATGGATGCTCAACAATATATAAATACAACTCTACGTTGCTCTTGTGGTTTCAAATTAAACCTGGTCTGTTTTTGAGGTACGTGCATGAAATTCCTGACGAAGCTTAAAAACTGTCAAACACTTTATTATGTGCCATTAAGCCAATTTTGATTCAGAAGAAATGAAAGAAGATGAAAATGTATCACAGAGAGACAACTTCCTCAAAGAGAAGTTGTAGATGTATATATACTGGGCATTCCACAAAGCATGGACTTTGTGGATTTATTCAAAGCATATGGTACATTTTTCACTTTATTATGTTCTTGAAAGTTCCACCCAAAATAAATAACCTGATAACAATGTTAATGAGCTGATATGGGATTTATTTTGGTTGAATAGAGCTTTAATTCAAGCAACAAGACCTTAAGACTGAACCTTCAAGTTCATTATTCAGCCTTTACAAATCAAACCCAAAGTGCTCTCAAATAACAAATATAACTGCTTGGGAATTTTCAGGATTATTTTAGCCTGATAACAGCCTGCTGGCCTCATTAGTTGAGCCATATTTGAAAGTTAAAACCCTGATTTTAACCAATTTCACACTGAGAAATCAGCATCATTTTTAAAACAACTGACATTTATAGAAATGTGTTAATGGAACTTACAGATATGAACATCAAAAAGCTAATTAACTTACCTTTAATAGAACAGTTTTCTATTTTTTTTGAAAGGACTAATTTTTTGGTTGAAATGTTCTACAAGTGGTGAGCCCATAGCCTGGTGTTTGGTCCCCACGCCACATGTGTGGTCCTTTGAGCTGGCGGCCAAGATTTGAGTCCGACCTGTGTCTCCTTTGTAATGTCATTCCCCACTCTCTCTCTCTCTCTCTCTCTCTCTCTCTCCGCGAGTTCTGACTCTGTCCTATCGCTAAATAAAGGCTTAACTACCAAAAATAAAAAAATTATAAAAATGGATTTCATGATTTTAATGGAAGTTTGTATCACTACAAAGCATTATCATTTTATTTAGGTAACACCACAAAGAAGTTATGTAATCCCTTTTCTATGTAAATGAGGCCCTTTAGATTTTAAATAATACCAAATTTACTTTTCTTATTTTTTGGCCTACAGGTCCAAGAAACAGCTGAGCCCTTGAATATTCAGAGCCAGCAATGGATGGAGGAGGAAGGAGGAAGAGGAGACACTGAGGGAGCTGCTTTGAAGGTTAAACACATTTCCAAAGACCTACAGATTATCTCCACCAAACACAAAACACCTGCTTATGGTTCCCTCGGCCCATACGGGTGGCCTCAGAACTTCTCCCAAGCCCTGGATCAGTATCTGTACCGCACCCCTTCCAAACCTCCAGCAAAAACTTCCACAAAGGCCAAGAAGATTCTTGGTTGGGGGGATTTTTACTTCAATGTGAAAACGGTGAAGTTCAGCCTCCTGGTGACTGGGAAAATTGTTGATCACATCAACGGCACGTTCAGCGTCTACTTCCGCCACAACTCCACCAGTCTGGGGAACATATCCGTCAGCATCGTACCACCATCCAAAGTTGTAGGATGGGAGTTTTTGGAATCCGAGGTCCAGGGCCTTCACATGAAAAACGCAGTCCTGGTTCCGGATATTACTTCCCAGTTCCAGAGCCAACCTCAGTCCTCCAGCTCGACCCCACCTGAGCAACAGAGGCAGCAGCAGGATGTGATGATAGTGACCGAACTCAACTGTCGGATAGATTACCAGAGAACCAACCGGTCTAAGAAGACCAAGCCCTGCATGTATGACCCCGGGCAGACCTGCTACTCAGAAAACACCCAATCCCAGGCAGCCTGGATCTGTGCTAAACCCTTCAAGGTTATCTGCATCTTCATCGCTTTCACCGGCACCGATTACAGGCTGGTGCAGAAAGTCTGTCCGGACTACAACTTTCAGAGCGAGCAGAATCAGCAGCACTTTGGATGACACTGAGATTCAAAATCTAAGACATCTTTTCATACATCCTTTAAAATCATGTTTTCAGTTTTACAAAGGAGAGATTGACTGCTTTTATAAGCCTTAACAGAAAAACCCACCTTTGCAATATGTCTGTGAGTGCAGCATTAGCCTGGTATTGTTAGTGTGTTAATAGTAGCTTCTGTTTATAAGGAATTTTAAACAGTAACTTTGTATTGTCTGAAACTACTCACACATCTACAGAGAGCTCCATGTTGACTTTTGAAAGAGAAGCGCCTTGATCCATTGTTTCACTTTAGTGTAGTGTTGTAAGAATTATCCCTCTCTGAAACGGCTTCCATAAAAAGGAAGATTTGATATCCACCATCTGAATGTGATGTCTTAGCTCGTTCATTTTACAAAATACTTAAATCTTTGCATCTTTTTTTACTATAAAATGAATTCCTACTGGTTTATATTATAGTAACTATGATTAATAAGATACTACGTCTCAAAGACTGACACAAAGCCAGCTGAAACAGGTGATTATTGATGTAGTCACTTTTATCAGTTGCACAAAGTAGGCATGTCCTTGGCTTCCCTCCAGAACTGATTTTACATTCACCCTTTGCACCTTGAAAAGTTTTCTGTTTTCCCAGCCCTCAGCTGTCACAGACATGCTTTCTCTGTCACTGCAAACGTTACGGGTGAGTTCTATTTTTTTCTTTCATAATGTATTTATTTTAGAAGTTTTTAAATGTAGAAAAAGAGCCACATTTATATGCATATGTAGATTCTCCAGCATTTATAAACAGTTGTAAATAAGTTTCTACTGCAAACTAGGCCAGCTTGTCACCTGAGGTAACCTCAGTATTGACTGAAATGTCTGATTTGAAGATTCACAGGGTTATTTGTTTTCAATTTGTCAGTCCAGTCGCATGAATGTTACTGTCTGATAACTGTGATTATTTCAGGTAAGTCATAGTGTGTGGGAAAAGAATGGTTTCTGTTTGTACCAGAATGTTTTGTTGTTTAAGGAAAGTTGACTCTCCAGGCTTCAGCTTTGTACATGACTTAATGTATTTTAGGCTTGGGAAACATAATGAATTTGAGATGAAAGGAGTCTCGCTTCAACATATATTTATGCTTGAACAATAATCTGTCTATTAGTCCAAAGTAACACATAGTTACATAACGATCATGAGGCTACAAGCTGCCTGTGTGGCCAGCCCACAATACACTTTTTCATGTTCAAGGTTTTCCATAACCGCTCCACAGAATAACACGCTTGTTTTTCACTGCCTTTCATTAAATGGATTGTTTAGAACATCAAAAGACGCATTATTTGAACTCCCTTGTTTCCAAACCCCCGGTGCAAAGTATAATAATTCTTAGTGATGAAAGTGTTTTTGCACACGCTCACTCTTCCTGAGGGTTTCAAAAGACACCAAAGCAGCAATCTTGGACAACAAAAACAAAAAAGAAAATCCCTCAGAAAGGGTTTAACTCTGCACAGACACTTTATGGCAGAGTTGCATCAAATGCTGTGACTTTGTATTTGCTTTTGAGCAAGGTCTAATTAAGCAGACTGCATACACAATTGTTAAATAAAACCATAAATTATAGGAAATAAAGCACCATCTGTCCAGGGGGCTGCCCAAACATGAATTAGGATTTATTTATAGTGATAGAGGGAAGTCTCACAACATTGAGACATTAAGTTATTGACTGGTGTGATTTTTGTGTTCATCCACTACTCCCTGCAGCCCCACTTCCTAAGGGTTTCAGGATATTTGGGCAGAGAGGGACAGGTCACAGCAGAGTCATGCAGGCGAGGCCTCAGTGCAGCTGGTGCATGGACGGGACAGGAGAGCCTGGCACAGGATGACCCAGAGATGTGGTGCCTCCTGCAGCAGGAGAAGGACAGGCAGTGTCGGGGACTGGAGCTCATTGCATCAGAGGTGAGATCCATGTGTGAAGGGGAGACAGACAACGGTTGAGGGGGGATGTCAAATGTTAATGGTCAAATTCAGAGTCATTGCTTGCCAAGGCTTATTCAAACTGAACATAAAAGGTGAAAGAAGGGTCAACATTATTCCTAAATAACATTGGAGATGATCCCCCGGATTATTTGTCTGATTTAAAAAAAATCAGCAAACAACAATTAAGTGTCCCTACACAGGGAAAAACAAAAAAACATCACACACGTTAATGGAAAAAGAACATCAGAATTCAGATCCATTTGAAGAGTAAAAAGTAATGATTTAAACCGAAACGTTAGTGTGTAATTATTTTTGTAACAGGGTAAACAGGGTAGCATGCTCACTGCACCTTAATCTGTATATTATAATCCTAAGAATACACTTATATTTATAGCATTTATTTATATTTATAGCATCCCATTAATCCAGCCATCCATATATACCTAATAATTCACTTTTTTTAGTCTACATCTGTAAATTTTGTAATTACTGTACATAGCACAGACTCTTGCACTTTCTGCTTATTTGCACTTCTGGTGAGATGCCAAACCTCATTTCGTTACTCTATACTTGTATATGTGTAATGACAATAAAGTTGAATCTCATCTCATCTCAAAACTCACATGATCCATTTACCATAACTAACTTTTATTGCATGTTGTTTGTAAGGAAAACATGGGGAATATATAGTGTAAATATAGAATTCAAATATGCTAAAGTTTTAGGTACTCTGCTCAAGTGACCTGTATCTTCTGCTGGATAATATGTCTGTGGAGCTGCTCTCTTTAAATCTTTTTTAAAGTAGATTGAAGGTATTGGAGGAAGACGCTTCAGGTCTTAGATGCTCAGAATAAAGACATTGCTGGTCTGTGACTCTGTGCTCTGTGTTTTATTTCTGTGACTTGTTTATTGTGCAGCTGCCCCTCAAGGCCAGGAAACTCTTGTAAAGGAGATTATTAATCTTAATAAATGTACCTGGTTAAACTGATTGAACATGTGGTATTGGCAGCTGTACAGTACCTTGTGTAACCTTCTCCGAAAGACCTCCTCCCCTTTTCAAAAACAGTATTTTATTAAAACATTTCTGTACCATCTGTTGTTGCTTTAAGTTTGCACCAGGTGAGCATGTACAGAAAAAAGGCTTGAGATATAAAGAAATAATAATTTGTTGGATTATTTATAACCTCTTCACTTCTAATCATCACTGTAAAAACAGTCTCAGGTCGTATGTTTACTGTTCTGTCCCATAGTTATCAGTCTGTGATACTCTGCGTGTGTGTGTGTGTGTGTGTGTGTGTGCGTGTGTGTGTGTGTGCGTGCGTGTGTGTGCGTGTGTGTGTGTGTGTGTGTGCGTGTGTGCGTGTGTGTGTGTGCGTGCGTGCCTGTGTGTGTGTGTGTGTGTGTGTGTGTGTGTGTGTGTGTGTGTGTGTGTGTGTGTGTGTGTGTGTGAAAGGGGCACTTGGGAAACAGGTGTTTTTTGATCTCTCTCACCTGCTTACTTAAGTCAGATCATAAACAAAGAACAGACTCAACAAACATTAAAATGTACGTTAACACTATTGCGACATTTGAATGTTCCCCCTGTACGGACACAAAACCAGATCATTCACTGTCAATGCTGACATTTGAAAATCCTCTGTACTGAATCTCTGTATGTGCAGGGAATGTAGCAAATTGTAAGCCTGCATTTGTATCTACTGCAGGATTGCAGCTGTTCAAACTGTGCATATAGGAGATGTGAAAATGTAGATAATTATCCTTTGTGCTTTTCTGTAGACAGAGCCATTTAAGATTGCATTTCATAAGACAGAGAGACATAAAAACAACTCCTTACCGCAGAGGAGCCTCCTTCGACAGAGTCACCAGAGTTGGAGTTTCTAGAATTTTGACTGTTTTCTTCAGAGAGTTCATCAAAATTTCCTTTGCATTTCCCTCCCTCACAAGTCACTGATTTCATCTGAGTGGAAGCTTTGGGGAAAGGAACTGCTTTCATTCGTCTATTCTCCAGCAATTATGAAACCACAGCACTATCAGTCACAATGACATCTGAAAGATTCTTGTCTTCTTGTGCATGCGGTGTCATTCGCAGCTGCAGGCGGACTCCCAGTGGAGCCCCCTGTTTTTTTCTTCAGGAACACAGTCAAATGATCCCATTATGTTTCCGCAGTCATTGATCTTCACATTTTAAGTTTAGACAAAAGAGGAGGGGGGCATCGTTAATGTGTGTGTGTGTGTGTGTGTGTGTGTGTGTGTGTGTGTGTGTGTGTGTGTGTGTGTGTGTGTGTGTGTGTGTGTGTGTGTGTGTGTGTGTGTGTGTGTGTGTGTGTGTGTGTGTGTGTGCTTGTGTGTGTTGAGATAGTGTTCTGAAATGTCATAGAGAGAGATGTATGTCACATAGGGGACAGGTTGAAATCCCACAGGAATGACTGAGGGATCCCTTAACAGTGACAGGTTTGGTATAATAACAGGCAGTGGGAGGACAGAGAGAGAGAGAGAGAGAGAGAGAGAGAGAGAGAGAAGATGAGCACAAGTGAGAGTGGGAGATAAGAAAATAGACTGAGATAGGGAGAAAAATTAATTCATATTCTTTTTCTTTTTCACAGCTCTAGCTCTCCCCTGACTGTCAATTGTCTTTGGGAGATGTGACACTGTGGTGAACCTCACAGGGAGTCACTTTCAGTTAGATTCTTCTTCAGTCCACCTTTTGTTCTTCACAGTACCTCTTATTCTTTAATATATGGGTATGAAGTGACTGATTTACTTCCTGCAGCTTATAGAAAATACTGTGATCGACCTCCCATGAGATTTTAAACAACAAATTTAACAGAAGGAAATCTGTTTGATGATCCTTCTGTGATTCTGGAACTTGCCTTATTGGTTTTAGAATTATTATTTGTAAGAGAAATGTTATTGCTTGAACTTGATTGCATGCTGGGAAACTGAAGTTTGGGCTGTGCCTTGCTATGTGTTGCTGTGCCATGCTGAAAAAAGAGCAGAGGTGTTGAGACTTGTCTTACCTTCTCCAGGTAAATAACGGTTATTTTTGGATGTTGACAGCTCTGGTATTGTTTGTCCCGTGTCAGAACTTCTGCAGCCGTGCAGCGCTGGAGGCCCAGGGCTCCTGTCTGAACAACAAGTACTCTGAGGGATACCCAGGACAAAGGTAACTACATGGGTAATTCATTTTCCAAAACATATGTTTCAGTCTTTACAAAACTTATCTACAAAACTACAAAACTTAAAATGATTTCCATTGGTCTCTAATAAGAGAGAAAAAGACTTGGGGGTCGGTAACTTGACCCTTATCGTAGAGTGTATATGATTAAATTCAGGATAATACCATTCAGCGCTCTACAACCTCATACATACACTATTTGTCTGGTAGCTGGAGAGGTGCAAGTTCACTTCCTGAGCGATGCCAAGGTACCCTTGAGCCTGAACCTCCAATTGCTCGGGTGCTCCTTCATGTGCAGCCCCCTCACTCTGGCATCTCTCCATTAGTGAATGTCCATAGGATCTGGTTTGTGCATTTGTTTGCATTTCAGCCATGTGTGGAATATCTCAATAACAGAGTGCAATGTTTATCTTCTTCTACAATATGATAAAGTATGGGAAGAGACAACACAAAATATATGACATTATACAGTATAAGACAGTTCAGAAACATTAAAGATGAAAAAAAAAAAAAAAAAAGACACACACACCCCTAAGCTGGTGCTGGATCCAAAAAACAAATAGGTATAAAGAAGCAAAAGAGATCGGCACACCGAGGCGCTCCTGTTGAAGGACTGAAGGATTACCTCAGACTGAGGAAGAGCATGTTGGCTCCAAACATCACAAGATCATAAGATGCAAAATGATGTGAGAAGAATCAAAACCAAACGAAACAGTATGATATTAAACAATTATGTAATATTATACTGCACAAAATGATGAAGTAATATGAGATATTCTAATCCTCATAAATACCTGCTGTCTTTCTCAGGTACTATGGAGGTGCAGAGATCGTGGACAAAATTGAGCTGCTGTGTCAGCAGCGAGCCCTCACTGCCTTCAGTCTTGACCCAAACCTGTGGGGCGTTAACGTCCAGCCGTACTCCGGATCCCCTGCAAACTTTGCAGCGTACACATCTGTCCTGCAGCCTCATGACCGCATCATGGGCCTGGACCTGCCTGACGGAGGACAGTGAGTGAACAAGCTAAAGATACTCAAATATTTAGAGATAACCTTCTCTGCTCTTTTTTTTATTTGATCTCTACAGCAAGTAGTAATAATTAAACAGAGTTTATGTTTTATTTAAAGTAGGACTAATTGTCACACTAAGTGTAGTTGAAAACTTTTTATTGTATTAGTATAACGTTTTCTTAAAGTGTTTTTATAAAGTATAGAATTTTGCGTTTTTTGGACCAACAATATGATTTGATTTAATTTAAGATGTTATAATTACATTCTGGTTGCTCTTGAGAGATACTTTTTTATATACAGTATATAGTGCAATTGTTACAATATTCTATTAGATACTTACATTGAATGCAACTTTTTGCTACAGTTTTGGTAAATGTGCTATGAAATGTTTGAGATTTAGCCTGTGACATTTGGACAGTTCCTTGCAGGAAACTGGATGTTTTTATGGGACTTAACATCAAGTGGAATTAAGTAAAATGACAAAGTCTTAGTCACACTTTCTGATGTTGTCACATTATTCTAGCCTCTTTAAAATACATGTATTTTTGTTTGAACTACAGAACTCTGAAAATAAAAATAAATCTCTCTTTTTTAGTTAATGTCCCAACCATACAGTACAGCTCTAAGTCACAAACTTTGCTGCAGGTGATTCTTGCATTCCATTAAAGCTGTCCAGTAACGGTCAATAGCAGGCTGCAGGGTTAGTTGTGGCTCAGGAAGAGACATAGAAGATCTAGTATTTACTTGATCATTACTGTATTTAATCACTGCATATACTCATATCAAAGAGGAATAATGACCAAGAGAGGTCAGGCAAGGTTTAGAACATTGCATAAGAAACCACATAACCCCTTTCCTGCTCAATATCTGGGACACACACTCTCTCACATACTGAAATGCAATTTTCGAAGTCCTACCTCATTCTGCCACATTTCAGCCTTACCCACGGCTACATGTCAGACACCAAGAGAATCTCAGCCACCTCCATCTACTTTGAATCGATGCCTTACAAGCTGGATGTGAGTTTTGTAAAAAGAAATCAAGAACAAACACACAATTATCAAAGGGAAGCAGTTAAAAAATAAATGCTTCATGTGAAGAAAAAAAACAAAAAACTAACCAGTCTTTCTTTAATTATGCAAGCCTGAAACAGGTCTCATAGATTATGACCGGTTGGAGAAGACAGCCAGACTTTTCAGACCCAGACTCATCATAGCAGGAACCAGCGCCTACGCTCGCCTCATAGACTACTCTCGCATGAAGAAGGTACCTATTTACTACAAAATGACATTTTTTAATTGTCAGTATCTCTTCTAGTTAGCAGTTGTATATGTCCCTTGAGAAGGTAAAGCAAAATATAGGGGCTTGAAAAAGTAGGGAACACAAACGACGTTTCACATGTTATTTTTATATATTTCATCATTTCATGTGTGTGTGTGTGTGTGTGTGTGTGTGTGTGTGTGTGTGTGTGTGTGTGTGTGTGTGTGTGTGTGTGTGTGTGTGTTTGTCTTTCAGCTGTGTGTGGAGCTTAATGCCTACCTGCTGGCGGACATGGCTCATATCAGTGGCTTGGTGGCAGCAGGAGCTGTTCCCTCTCCTTTCCATCATGCTGACCTGGTAACCTCTACTACCCATAAGTCTCTGCGTGGAGCAAGGTAAGGGGCCTGGATGGAGGTTAATACAGCTCATTGTAGCGTAAAAATCAAAAATATACAGTTTACTGTCAACTGTATTGTAACAATTGGATGACGGATCATGGATCATGCTGCTTATGGCAAAATCTGTTAGGTGTACCTCATTCACCTGTCTGTCTTCACTCTGCAGGGCTGGTCTAATCTTTTACCGGAAAGGTGTGCGGTCTGTGGATAAGAAAGGTCGGGAGGTGACCTATGACCTCCAGGACAGGGTGAACTTTGCCGTGTTTCCATCACTTCAGGGAGGACCTCACAACCACGCCATTGCCGGGGTGGCCGTCGCCCTCAAACAGGTCCAGAAATCAAGTCTGACAAAACAGAAACGAGAGGAAAAATACTTGTTAAATGTCAAAAGCTCATGAATCAGACACAGAAGTCTTACCTGTCATAAAGATGTGGGCTGTCTCTTTCACTGCATAATGTTTGACTTTACAGGCTTCCACTCCGATGTTTAAACAATACATCACTCAAGTGCTGTTGAATGCAAAGGCCATGGCTAATGCTCTGCTGAAGAAAGGCTACACCGTGGTGTCAGGTACTTACAGAACAGATGTGCTCAATGGGTTTTTTTGTGTGTAAAAAACACAAAAACTATATAGCCTACAATTACACAAGTTACATAAATATTTTTTTTTCACCAACTGGAATTCAATTTTAAAGTTTTATTGCATTTCTGACACTTAAAGTATGAGACACTGTTTGCTCTGGATTGCCTCATTATTAGCTCTTCTGGGTTCTGTTTTCATGGCTTTTGGGAATTTTTCCTTAAGCTTCACTTGACGGCTGACTGCTGGAGACAGTTAATTATTTTGAGAAATTCAAAGGTGTTATGGTAATATTATCATGACGGGTTGAATAGACAGTCAATGGGGACTTTCACTAAACCGTTTGTCACATTGTCCCCTGAGTTAAAGTGCATTTTTCTTCATTTAACCATAAACCAAACAAAAACAGCAAATCACTACTTCTCTACTTCATGCTGTAAGGTGGAACAGACAACCACCTGGTGTTGGTTGACCTTCGACCTTGCGGGATAGACGGGGCTCGAGCTGAGAGGGTCCTGGAGCTGGTGTCCATCACCGCCAACAAGAACACCTGTCCTGGAGACAAGAGCGCTTTGACTCCTGGAGGACTCAGGCTTGGTACCCAAAATAGTAGATCTGAATATTGTGCAGGATGTGTTGTGTCATTGATTTTTTTTAATGTGTGAAAAGAGCTGCAGGAGTGTTGATAGTTTTTGTGTCAGAATCTGTCAATCAGTCAGTCTTCATTCCTGTGTGATACCAGTCCCCTTTGTCATGTTTTTCATTTGTGAGATAAATCTGTTTCTGTTTGCTTCCTGTAAGTCTGTCAGTTTGTCAGTGTCAGTTTTGAGCTTAACATCTTTATAAAGTTTATCAACAGTGATTGTCTTTTTAAATTTAAGTTGACATCGTTTTCCTTCAGGAGCTCCGGCTCTGACCTCGCGACGGTTCAAGGAGGAAGACTTTGAAAAGGTTGTTGAGTTTATTGATGAGGGGATTCAGATTGCACTGGATGTGAAAAAGAAGACTGGTGAGAGAGAACAAAGTTTCTGTATTTTACTTTGAATTCTGACTCATGTAATAAAAGTCATACAGTCAACATGGACACGACTCTTCCAGGCCTGGAAGAAGTCTTAATGCTGATTTATGAAATTGAAACCGACGGCTTTTTGTTTTTGTCTCCCAACAGGAAATCTGGCCAACTTTAAGTCCTTCCTGCTTGAGGATTCAGAGACAATGTCGCGTGTCACAGAGCTTCGCCAGCGGGTGGAGCTATTTGCTAGGCCCTTTCCCATGCCTGGATTCACTGACCACTAACAACACAGCACACATAGAGCACGGATACACACTCTTTAGGACTCCTCTAATGTAGAGGTCTTACATATGTTTTGGTTGTGTTGCCATGGAAACAACACTGTTTGGAAACACCGTCAAGCTCAAGGAAGTTGGTCATGTGAAGCATCAGTTTCCAAATCAGTTAAAGAAATAATATCTGCATATGACCTAAAAATATAAAAACATGTTAATGTTTGAAAATCTGATTGATATAAATTAAATCATACATCAGATTTATACTCAATATACAATGCAGTTTATAAACCATAAGTGGCTCATAAATGTTTGGAAAGAAATTAAAGTTTTCATGACTGTGTAATGTAATTTGATTACTATCAACCTGTGGGCTCCCATGGATGTTTCAATAATGAATGAGAGTATAGAATAACTTCTAATAATATAAGGAAGCCTTCACAGGAGAAGATAAAAATGTTTTTTTTAACTCTACATAAATCAATTCTTTATATGTAACCACCACATTATACAGTGAAATAAACGTTTAAACTGTGCTCATAAATACTGAAAAGTTGAATTTTATTTTTACCTGATGAAGTGACAACACATCACTGCAATAATGTCCAACGTTATAACACTCTGACAAGTTACTACAGTTCTGCATTTAACTCTCGTAGAGCAGACAAGGGAATTATATTTGGACGCACTAAATAAAGAGAATGATTTGTTTTGTCTGATCAATTGCAAATGTGGGTGGTTGACAATGATGAAACTTTCAACTCAGATTGCTGACACATAGGTCTAAAAATGTTGCATGATAACTTGTTAGCTATCTTGCTTTTAATTCTTCACTACCAGCTGCACTTGCTGATACATATTTGTTGACCTCTCAGACTGGACTGTTGGTTGTTCTGCTAAAGCCACGAGGACCTGAAGTGTTTTTGTGTATTTGGATTGTGTCACTAAGCTCCCCTTATAGAGGACTCTCATCATCATGCTTTGTCCCATGTCGTGGGAAGATTCACAGCAGCTGTGCTGGGAGTTCAACAAACTCAGCTTACACCCATTAAACCAAAGTAAAAGAGAGTAAACAGCATGTACTGTGTTTTGTGACTCATAATGTCATCATCTGTAGCTTAACTTTGATTTGTTTAGTTGAGGATTTGTGAAGAATGTACAATGTTTATATATTGGATCTCTATTGCAATAAAAAGATATCCTGGATGTCGACAAGGTTGTTGAATTTTTTTAAAAATATTTCATATTCGATTGTGCATTGTTCTTTTTATGTTGACAGTTGCAGAAAAAGAGAGGGATGTTTATCAACATTGATCGATGTTAAGCCGCTGGTATTTCCTTTTTATGATTTCCTCTCACTGTTGATCCAGCTGATGTCAGAGATTTGACTGGAAGATTGTCGGGGCGGGGCCTCACACCTTGTGTAACCATTTAATGTTCTCATTGATAGTAAGCATTGATTTATCTCACATAGAAATCTCACCTCACTGGGCAGCAGCTATTTGTTTTCTATGTGAATAAACGAATACGCTTTTTATACTTGTAAATAAGCAGAATCAGGGAGGATGTTGGAAGTAAGACCACCAGTTTGCAGAAGTTGTAACGTCTTTCAATGCCATATTTAAAGGCTTTATATGTGCGCTGCATTGTTGTGTTAGCATGCTAATGCTAGCGATCTTTATTACGCTTGTATCTTCACACTGCATGTGAATTTACCTGAAATGAGTGTGATCTAGAAACACAGTTAAGCAGTGAGTACAGTATGTTATTCTTCTTTTCTCTAGTTCCTCAATTAAACAACTTTTATACATGAGGGGAGGAGTCAGCCGGCCGTCCTGGCGATGTAAACAAACTGAAGATAGAACTCTGAAAACTCTGAAAACATCACAGACAGTGGGACTCGGGTGTTACACCCATTGTAGACAGTCATGACTCACAGAGTTATTTTCAGAGGATATACTTGATTTATATTACAGTTAAGTGTGAAAAATCACATATAAAGCCTTTAACTTTGGGGCGCTCTCTCAGTATTACATAATGCTAGTAAACATGGACACAGTTTGTAGTATACATAAGAAGATGAGAGCGTTATGTAACACAAGAGTCCTTCACTGCCTCCCAAAGCCTTCAGAACTTTCATTTATGTTTATTTAAACACTTCCTGTCCTCTACTGGCACTCAAGTTATTGCAGTCACATCTCTGTGATACCACAGTGATAGAAAAGGAAAAAAAAGAGAGCTGGCTGACTCATTGTCTTCTTCAGACTGAAATGATGTCCTTTGGTGTTATTTTACTTGAATGTATGTCGGTTGGAGTTGTTGTTTTTTCTTACAGTTGCAGTAGACAAGCTTTGCAGAATGGAGTGTTATTGTAGCTGCAGCTCTTAAAAATGATTCAATTAGGGACTGAATGGACTTTTGTATTTTATGATAGCCCGCTTTTGTCCAGCTTAGTGCTTCAGTCTGTTCAATCTGTGGGGTGGAAGATTATTGCTTCAGTTTCTGCCAGAGGAATGTGTCCCCTCCACAGAGACCGGCCACCGGAATCACAGGTCAGAGGTCAGGGAAGCTCTCTGCTCTGTCGTCAGAAAACACACAAGCAAAACAAAGACACACACATGCAGCATCACAACACAAACGATGCCAAATCTGTTTAATCTCTGTGTCTGTTTCTCATGACCTGACAAAGCTCTGACACACTGTGATGGTCTGTCTGTCTTTTCAGGCTTTAGGTAACCACATGATCACCCATGTTCCATCGTTCTCGTTTTATAATTCCAACAACTGTGAGATGTAAAAATAAAAAAGGATGATTTTTAAAGTTATAGTTCTTCTTTTATCTCTCTTTTTTGTATTGAATTGGAGGAAATAAATATGAGCTCAGAGTGTGGCACCAAAAGGAAAGTTTGATGGTTTAAAACAAGATAAAAATAAATGTTATGTCAGTTAGCAAAGCAAGGATCTTGTAAGAAGAAAACTATTTGCTTTCATGTATGTTTTTTACTTTTTAAATTGTACTTAGAAAAAGTGATCAAGAGAAAAACGTAAGGAGGGATAACTCTGTAAAACAATATTTGAATGAAAAGGCTCAGAGTCTTAGAAAAAGGAAATACATGTCATCTCATCTGTCATGTAAGGATTAACAGATACTGTAGTTTTTAGAGTCTAAATGAATATATCTACCTTTATAATTACTCTCCTCACAGTTTATCTGTGGTACTTCAGCACCATTAGTGTCATCTGGAATAATCACTAAAACAACTAAACAAGAATAGAAATCTGTGTTTGAGTCTAAGCTGTCATCAGTGTATATGTTTGTGTTTGCAGTATGGAGAGATGGTTTCTGGATTTGTGAGTGTGTGTGTGTGTGTGTGTGTGTGTGTGTGTGTGTGTGTGTGTGTGTGTGTGTGTGTGTGTGTGTGTCTACATGTTGTGCTGCTCTGCTGTCACACATTAATATCATGCTGGGGGACTGCTCAGCATCCTGCCACTTTTGTAGCTGATCAAAGACTTAGGGCTGCTGCACACCCTGGTGCATACAGACAAACAGCAACACACATGCATGTAAACGCACGCGCGCGCGCGCACACACACACACACACACACACACACACAGTAGATGGATCTGTTCCATGGCAGTAACTGATTGTACTGTATTTTTATCTTAGTTTGTGGAAAAAGATCTGTATCTTCTGTGCAGGTGTTTAAGATAAAGCCTGTCTGTCTGCATGTGTTTGATAGCGCACACTGACATAAAACACTCTCCCATCAGAACATGAATCAGACATATTATTCATCTATGTCTTTATTTATGGCGTATACAGTGTCTGATGAATTGAGTGACTGATCTAAAGCGATATAATCAAAAAGATGGGATTAAGAGATGAAACAAAAATTCTTAATAAGCACAATAAAATAGTCAGCTACTTTTTTAACAAATCATGTAGCCTATATTTGCATTTATGCTGACTCATGCTGTTATTTGGAATGCCTGACAAATACAGGCAATTGATATTTTTCATATGTAATCTGTCAGTCTCTAACTCAATGTATTTCTGCACAGTGTTGAAATCAGCAGATTCGTGTCTCTTATTTGCAGAATTCAGTGAACATTTTGAGATAACTTCAAAATAATACCCCTAAAGAATTGTAGTAAACTGCTTTATGTCATGTAAAGCATACCTTATATGTATTAAAAATGATTACGGTAAATGATTTTCCGATGCATGACTTTGCAAATGACTCAGACTAGAAATAGTTTATTCATATGAGGAGCACATGCTTTTACATATCTCCTGCATTCATGTCAGTATGTCCAGATACACATTTTAAATATTGACAAGTGACGATGCTGGTCACATTTACAAGATCTTCAGCTTCTTTGCAAACACAACACAGGCACAGAGAAACAGATCCTGCTCTCGTATCCCTCTCACCTTCCACCTGAAGTGAAAGCATTAAGAGACTTGGGTGAGGAGGAGGCGGAGGAGGAGGATAGGTTTATGAATCTGACCCTAGATCAGGTTTTTTTAATGTTAGGATGCCAGTGAGAAACTCAGAAATCAGGTCCCTCCTTCTTCAGGTTTGGGTAGTCTGTAGTGATGGCCACAAACTGGGGATGAAAGAGAAGAAAACCAAAGTGAGTAGATGCTTGATGTGTTTGAGCAACAGGATCATTTTTGTATTTAATCAAATATGTGAGCCGTTTCAATCAAATGAATCAGAGTCAGAATGTGAACCAATGTTTTTCAACTTTGACAGCTATATATTGGTACCTTGTACTGGTATGTAGGATCTAGTTTATTCCATGGCTCGGGGTTGTTGGTTTTGTTCCAGCTAAACACAAAACAGAAACAAACAGAGAGTCTGTATTCTTTGGGGATCTGTTGCAGATGAACAAAGCAGATCCAGCACTTTCACATGTGACCTGATACGCCTGAGAGCTCCTTCATTACAAAACCTTCTTTCATAGATTCCCCACGATAAAAAAAGAAAACTACAACCAAAGCAAACACAAGTTGAGGGAAAGTTTCTGCAGTGTTTTTTTTTTTTAAAACCTGCTGAGCCACCAGCAGTACACTCTTTATAATAATATCACCAGGCATGTAAATAATCACTTCTGCAAAAAAATGGTGAAAGACCTGTAAAAGAAACAAGACAGTATGTGTGTGCTTAAGAAGCAGTTTCTGCTCGTCTTGCAGAATCATTAAGGATTTATCAACAGTTTGATAGCAGCAGGAGGAGAGTAACAATCATAAATCTGATGCTTGCTTCATTAGAGTGTGAATAGTTTACATCTGCCCACACATACCTTGTTAAAAAGTTAGAAAATTGGCTTTTGAGGATGAAATTCTAAAAACATTAGAGTCTGAGTTTAATTATATATTGATGGTGTTGCACTCCATCTTGTCACCAATGATTGATTTCTTGTTTTGAACCTGTAGACTCAGATGTCACAGATTTCTCCACCTGATAATGCACACCTGACAACAAGCTAACTATCTGCATTATAATGAAAGTGAACTTATTTATATTGATGAAATACAGATATGTACATCAACCACCAGGTTTTGTTTTCAAGACAGAAAGCAGTTCCTGAAACTGGTCTAAATCTCACATATCATCTTTGTTTAATATCACCAGAGGTCAAAGGGAAATGTGAAAGGTTCTTACGTGACATGGGGTCCTTTTGCCAAACGGATGAGATACAGACTTGCCCCACCCATTCCCAAACAGATGAAGAAGAACTGGGGGATGAGCTGGATATGCAGAGAGACAAAATCAAAAGAATAAATTTCTTGCTGATTAGTAATGTCATAATGCAACATGTGATACTGTGTTTTTACCATGTTTTTACCGCTTCATAAATCATATTTAAAAAATCTGTGTCTGTCATGATAAGACTCTGAGACAACACTTATTCATCCTCTGATAGTGGCTGACAGTGTGATTCTATAATGGTGGGGTTTTTTTTCCATAAAGATATCATTTATGGAAGAAGAGAAGTTCAAGCTGTCAGCAGCAACGCTACTCTCTGATTGATTGACATTGCTCGACTGATTGAAGCCTGCTGTATCAGAAAGAGCAGACAGCTGTGACTCCATTCCTAAATATAGGACCTCTCAAGTCTTCAAATTCTGACATAAAGTATGAAAGAAGTTGTCCGACAGAAGCTTTAGCAGTAAATAACATATAGGGGTGACTGTAGTCTGGTGGTTAGTGTGTGTGCCCCATGTTGTAGTCCTCCAAGCAGGCGGCCTGGGTTCGTATCCGACCCTGGGGCTCACCTGAACCCTGAATGTTATACCCCACTCTCTCTCCCCGATTTCTGACTCTGTCCACTGTCCTGTCTCTAAATAAAGGCATAAAAGGGCCAAAAATAAACCTTTAAAAAAATTACATTTGGTAACAGTGTTTGTTGATGTATTAATTTCGGCAGGAAGAAAATCCCTGCATCAAATCAGGCCACAGCCTGCAACTGAACTTAGAAAAATCACTGGAAGAAGAGGACAACAACTCGCCTGACTCTGTACATGTTACAAAATTAACACATTAGATCTTGTTAATTGAAATATTAAGATTATTGATATTATAAAATCACACACTTACCACCTGCTGAAGATTTGACTTAGTATTAAGTGTTATGAGAGTTGCCATCCATCAACTATCCCATCTGAAGACAATGAAATGATTCCTGTTCCTTAAGTTACAATACATTGTGTTATCATCGAGCAAAATGTAAAGTGCCTGAAAGTTTAATTTGTTCCTGTGTATGTCTAATGCCCACTTCATCTATGTATCTCTCTGTTTCAATGTGCAACCACCTGCCTGACCTTCTGTCTGTCTGACCTTCTGGTTCTCTGGCTTTGTAGAACCCTGTCTATCTGCCTGTCTAACTTACCTCTCTTAATGTCGCACTAACTTTTTATTTGTCTGGCTGAACATTCCCTCTTTCTCTCTTTGACTCTTAAACTTTCCAACTCTCTCAAACAGCCTGTCTGTCTCTCTCTCTATCTGTCTGTCTGACTCGTATAGCTTGATCAGGGAAGTTTGTTGAGTCTCACAGGGATTTGCTCCCTGCAGCGTCTGTCTCCCTCACTCGGTCTGTCTCTCAGCCTGTCTGTCTGTCTGTCAGGATGATGGACCAAATCAAGGAACTCTGGTTGAGTCTCACAGGGATTTCCACCCTGCAGCTTTTCTCTCTCACTCTCTATCTCCCGGGAGGCCGGTGACGAGAAGTTAAAACTCAGTCATTCCATTCTCTGACAGCAGGGCTGGTTGAAAGCATAAATAATCCCTTTCCCCCAGTGGGAATAACTCTCATTTTCACATTTATTTCAGTCCAACTACTCATCTCCTAAATGCTTAGATTTTGTCAATTTAGATTTAAAAGTCACAAATGTATTTTTTTTTTCTTCAAGATTTTACTTTTGTGCTTTTAATGGAGAGACAGGACAGTGGATAGAGTTGGAAATTAGGGAGAGAGAGTGGGGAACAACATGCAGGAAGGAGGCCACAGGTGGGATGTGAACCTGGGTTGCCCGCTTGAGACGACAGCCTCCATACATGGGGCGCACGCACTAAGCACTGCGCCACCAGTGCCCCCACAAATGTAGTTTTGAGTGTCATGCCTGTGTCAGTTTGGCTGGCTTCACAAGAGCCACAGGAGCAACTTAACCTAATGAACCAGAGTACGATTAGATAAGGCAAAATTAGACTTCTGATTAAGTGTCCTGCTTGAACCCATTCAACTGGAAAGCTCTTCAAACATGCAATCATCAAGTTTAGCCTCTTCTGTGTTTAATTTACTGAAGCAGGAACTTAGGCAGCGATTGAGTCAATCAGTTAAATATTCAGAATTCTGTGAAGTTTTGATGAAAAGTAAATCAACTTGTGCTTCAAGTAGATCTCACTTGAGGTACGTTCAAAAACAAAGCTGAAAATGGTAAGAGGTCTCTGTCACTGCCTTTAAAGTGCTAAAACAAGAAATAGAATAGAAAAGATAGAACAGAAATTGATAAAGTAAACCTACCCCAGGATGCTTTTTAGCATGCTCCACTGCTGTGCGAAATATCATTGCTCCAGTTTATACAAATTCAGCAAAAAAAATGCTCTAAATAAGATTTCAGTAGATTATTCAGGCCCTGGTTATCAACCAGCACAAGCTTTAAATGTCCGTGCACAGTCAGGATTTAGACCTGTTGCTCTCTGCATGAGGGAGGAGGGAGGGAGGAGGAGAAGGAGGTCATTAACTTCTGATTAAAGCTCCTTCTGTTGCTTTGTTGGGCTGATTACACTGCGCCGGACAATGTGTACCAGTACATTCATTCGATGAGGTTTCATCATTATGAAAATGTATTAAATATCCAGGCCATAGATATTTTATGCTCATAGCAGGGTGTTGAATTTAACCAAGAAAAGGCAGCAGCTCTAGCTCCTGTAGAGAGCTTGAAGGCTTTTTCTCCCTCGTTTTCTTCGCTGTAGTTGAAAAACTTTTGGCCCTTTGGGAGGACACTGGAGGAAATGGGAAAATATACAAACAAAGAGTCCTTTTTAAGCCCCTGAGGAATTGTGAAGTCTTTGGACATCTTCAGTTTTCCTTATCATATCAGTACAGATGTATACAGTTCACATCCCCCAAAAAAAAACAGATTACTGGAAAGCTGCAACAACAACAACACCACAGAACAGACCAACGCAGTGGTATGAGGCCATCAAATACTGGGAGCATGCTTTGCCTGTAGATAATAATCAAGTTGAACACATATTCAGTAAACAATTGGAAAACAAGTTATACAAATACCTACTTTTTACAAAGACTTATACTGGAATCTATGTTGTTCCATGATGACGTCATGTTGCATCGTCTTCAAATTTTAAGGACGTTATGACACAAAATGTGTCATATGCAGACATAATGCTAATCATGCTCGGATAAATAATTGTTCAAAGGTGTGTGCTGTTTGGAATAAATGCACTGCTTTTTGTATATTTCCAAAAAACCTCTTCATAAGTGGAACATACAGTATATGTGTTGAAACTACAAACCTTTTGTTGCCACATTTCAAGACTGTTATAGACGTCCTGTTGGTCTGTGAGCCTCACTAATTTAGATAAACACACTGAATTTCTCTGGTTTCAATTGTTATTCCTACAATTATGTGTGTGATTCAAATGAATTATTATTAGGAAACATTTTTACAGAGGAATACAGACTGACTGAAAAATGAAACATGAGCCTTCACCAGTGCAGTGTGAGCATGGATTTACAGTGTGAAAAGTTTTTCACCATACTTTTTTAACCTGCCCTCACACTCCCTGCAGCCAGTAGAGTAATTAGTCTGAGAGCAGCCTGTGCCTATAGTTAGACAGTGTGGAGCCTTCTGTTAGTAGTGTTTTATGTCTTATCGGTATAATGTAGGTTCAATAAAAGTATTCATGTTTATTATTTTTCATTTAAATTGATGTGCTCAGCTTTAACATCACATTTTGAAGTATTGCCAAGTTATCTTTTACTATTGATTCAGAGGGTATTTAACTCTTTGGAGTCCCTGGCCCCTGCAGTGGTTTGCTCCAATGAGAGTCGGCCCCAAAGAGGTATGAAAGGAGACTCAGCCATAGTCCTGGGTAACATGTAGGCTGTACTAATAATCGCTTGATGTGTGGCTGTGTTTAATTTCTCTTTTTTTTTTTTTTGCCTTTACCCCACGGGAAGGTTTTGTTGTCTGTTCATAAACCCATCACTTTATTTTTGCACAAATTTCTTCAAATACACATCTTCCTGATATCTTAAGCCACACTTAAATCACATTTTTATCTACAGTTACCACAGGTTATACTAAATAGGGCGGCTGTGGCTCAGTTGGCAGAGTTGTCGTCTTTCAACAGGAGGGTCGAGGGTTCGATCCCCAGCTCCTGCAGCCACATGTCTGATGTGTCCTTGGGCAAGACATTTAACCCCAAGTGCTTCTTCGGCGGTGTATGTGTATGAATGGGATTAGCAACTATCTAAACCTCTTTCATTGTCTAGACCTTTTTAGTAAAAGGGAAGAGAAGAACAGGATCATAATGTTGATGCAAAAATTATTCTGAATTGTCGCAAGCAATTCAAATATTAAGCTTGAATAAAACTATCCTAATGAAAATAAAATAAAACATTTCACCAAGCTTGTGTCACATCTGGGTTTCCTCCGCTCCTCCGACACAGGATTGAGTGACGTGAGCTCAGCCCTGCCTGCTGCTCCTGCTGACCTGCAACACCGCAGCAGCTCACAGACAAATCCTCCTAATTGGACCCTAGCCAAAAACACTGTGGCACAGACATGCTCCAACCCCAGCACAGGCTTGTTTAAAAATACACATTATCTGCATGGTGTACCTACGATATAGCATCAGCTGGAGAGAAGTTATTTATAATCCTCACTAATGATGATGTTTATTGGGCCTAGCAGGATATTTGACTAGTACTTCACCCACATCCAGCAAACTGGTGAGAGTGCACACAACAGAGAAAAAAAAAGAAAGGTAGACAAGAGCAAGAGAAGGGGGAAAGCAGGTATGAACATGAACCAAAGTGGGAAACATGAGCACCTAACTATCAGGTCTATTTCTTTGTTAATGAATTTAAGCTATGACACCTCATGAAAGAGGATTCATTAACACTTGAAATATCAAATGTTTGGTCACATCAGTTAGCCTTCAGTGGTGGTGTAAGACAGAAACAAGCTTTAATAGCCTAACACAACTATGTATCACATGGAAATTAAAAAGGTTAAAAAGAATCCATCATCATTGTCTCTTTTTTTTCTAAATTTGATGAAGTGCTGAAATGTAGTGTAGCCATCGTAATAAATCCTCTTCTTGCTTTAAACATAAAGCATTGCCTTATTATTTCCTTTTTAATCCCTTTTGTTAAATGTGAGCTATTCAGCCTGCGGTCACAGGCCTGTTTAGGCTCTGATTAGTCCTGCTTTAGAAAGCAGGGGGCTGTTTGTTTCTACCAGTCTGTGTTTGTTGTGCTGCTTGAGGAAAAACAGAGCAAGCCCACAAAGGCTTTGAACCTTGAGCTGTGGCACAGTTTAACACCATGTAATACCTTTAAAACCACCAGAGGTCTGCTGGGTTATTAATGTGGACCAACAAGGAAAAAGGACAGCGCACTAATCACACCTGAGGGCAGCTGACAGTTCTTCAGCGTAACCTGTAAACTAGATAAGACACAGAGGACTGGACTCTGCATCATTACTTTGAACATGGAGTGTTATCTACAAGGCTCATCACATGTGTTTGTGAACATAAGGCTGATTGAACTGTAGATTTGTGGATTAGTGGGCAGAACACAAAGTACATTTTGCTCAAATGGCACTTAAAGAAAACCAAAGACTCGTTTTGACATGAATGAAAACCTGCAGCAAGAAAGTGTCCCTCCTTAGAGCTGTTTTACAGAGCCGGTATGAGAGAGCACCGTGTCACAGAGGTACATGTCATTTGAAATGTATCTGCTATTTTTAATCTGCTGTTAAAAAAAATAACATTGCTCAGTTGCAGCTGTTGGGCTGAAACAGAGACAGATTTTTTGATGATTTGTGCCCTCTAGTGGTGCAAAACTATACTGTTATACTATACTGTATACCTTATAATAATAAATAATGAATATTGTAATTTCTAATAAACAGACATTTAAAATGACTTAACCAGTCACCCTGCATGTTATCCATGCAAATGCTTTCGGTTTATTGTTTAGGTTTGGATCAGTCTGAAAAATCATCTCTGGAAGAAGCTGACTGCATTATTTTTGCACTTAAATGATACTAATACATTCTTCCTTGTTTTAGTTTTTTTTTTTAAATCTTCAGGGTACTTAAATCTAGTATATAACTTTGAGTTTTAGAGATTAAAATGTTGGTTGTACAAACCAAACATTTAAAGATACAAACAAATGTACTAATCCATCCTCCAAACAAAGATTAAGAATCAAACTAATCTTAAAATGGAGGAGTAATTTAGAGTAATGTGGCCGACGTTTATGGAAAAAAAAAACTCCCTTGTTTTTTCCTTAGCCCACCAAAATGTATTTACCAACAATACATTGATGTGAGAACAAATCCAAGTGTGACACAGGGCCATAATACTAAAAACCTGTTAAAGCTGTGTGTGTGTTTGTATGTGTGAGTGTGCGCATGAATTTGAGGCAACCGACCCTTCATTTGAAGTGTGCAGAGACCATCAGCCTCTTGGCTCCCCCTGATTATCAACTTAATAACAAACAACTTTTTCAAATCAGTCAAAATGTGAATTTTATAGAAAAAATACAAAATTCAAACAAAAAATTCTATTTACATATAAATACATTAAATATTCCCACTGGACCTGTTTAGATCATTTATATAACCAATCAATTTGAAGGTTCTCTCTTTTGTATAATGATAATAAAACAGAGAAGAATATTCTAGTGATGTCACCAGTATTGTATAACAGAGAGTGAACAGATGAAGTCTCTGCTGACTGAAGAACAGGCAGGAAACATATCCCCTACACATTCTTGAATGGTCATTTCTGGACACAAGCAGTGCCTCTTCACTGTAAAAACAGTTACAATCATCCGTTTATTTTGTTTGTTGGATGGGGTGTTTGTTTTCACTTCAAAGGTGAAATGCCTGACAGCAAACCCCTCTGACAGTCATCAGATCATATCTGAATCCAATAAGAAAAAGAGTCTTCCCATAAATGGGAAAAGTCTTCTGCAAAGTCTTCTTCACATTTGAAAGCATGTAGCTCAAACCTTCACATTAAAGGCTGCTGAAATGCATGCTAGGAAATTTTAGGGTTAAAAACTTATGTAGAAGCAGCAAAGTCAAACAGAAAAAAGTAAACACTCTGCTTCAACCAACAATCATTTCTAAATGTAATTTTAGAAAAAAAAAAAAAAAAAATCTGAGATCTCAGTTCAAGCGGTTACCATGGAAACATCAGTAAGAGTAGAACTGGGGGGCGTCAGTGCAGAAGTAACCGTGGGGACAGCAGCAGACACTTCGGTTGATGTCAGCATGTTACCAGCAGGCTCGTTAGGACGAGCAGGAAGTGGTTTGGCGAGTTTCATGGGAATGAAGACGTTGGAGGCACAGTGCTCACTCAGGTACTCGCCTCCTTTCTCCTCGTAGTCCAGTCTGCTGATCCATCCCTCTGACGACTCTCCGCCTTGGCTAGGTAGATGCTCAACGGCCCAGTCTCTTGCCCCATACCAGGCATCCAGAGCCGGCCGCGACGCCATTGTAACCTAGGCAGGAGTTGACCAGAGTTTACAAAACATTATACCCCGATTATAAACCATCCATTCCAAAAGTATTTCAACAAATAAAACATGTTAGCTGCTTTACTGGATTTAAGTTTCTTTCTTCCAGATTCACGTACTATCTCTATCTACTATCTGTAATCTGTTCACAATTAATTGATCGTCACAATAGTAAAGGTTGTACAATCATACAAAGGGTTTTAAAGAGGACATTAAAAAGACCTTGAAGTTTGATTGAAAAGGCCTCATGGCCAGCAGTTCTCGCTCCACTCTCGCCTTCATTCCTGGGTACTGCATGTTCCCACCGGTCAGAAACACATTGCTCACTAGCACATCCTGCTGCTCTGGAGTGTACCTGAATGACGAACACATAAACACATGTTATTAGCAGAATTTTTAATAATTTTGAAACATAAAATCAATTAAACATTATGAAAAAAAATATAATAATAATAATTTAAGTTGCTAACTTGGGAGTTTTTGATAAATAACCCAAACTGGCCAAAATCATGTGTGCATGATTTTTTAAAATATTTTATGTATTTACATTCACAGTTCTGAACATGCATGTGTGTGCTTATCATTACAGCGTCCCCAAAATAACATTACCTTGCCAGGACGTACTGCAGAGTCTCCATCAGTCCCATCTGATCCTCTCCGGTTGGTGAGGGCTGGAACATGATCTCTGGACACCGCAGACGCTCCGTCCCTACAAACAGCTGGTGGTACTCTGCCACGTTGAACACGGGCTGGGCACAACATGTAAGATATTTTCAGCCGACATCAATGTGTGACAAGTACGGGAAAGTTTCTGAGTGGTTTAGTTCATGAGCAAAAAGAACAAGTCTCAAAAGATGCTTTTAGTCTTTGCTCGTTAGCAATCAGGAGAAGAACAGAAACTAATATCTACATTACAGAACTAGATTCTCATGCATCACCTGCTGGTACTACAGGGTCACATGACTTTAAATCTCATGGTTTTTAATAGAAAGGCATTGATCAGTCAATGAAACTTTATTTTTTCTTATTTCGGGTTATGCAGACACGGGGAGGTTCTTAGCTAGTTAGGCAGCTGCAATGATCTATGTACTGTTTGCAAAATAAGAAAATTAGTTTTCCTGTCAGAACAAAACAAGTGTACAAAGTGTCATTTAAACTCAATTAATTACAAGAAACATACATCCTTCCACATATTGCCCTGTAGGATAACTACCTGCATAGCATACACCAGGATCTAATTATCAGTCTGGGAAGTTCCTGTGTCCCTCAGCCATTACCTGAATCACATTAGCAGGCTTTTCTGGCAGTGTGTCATCAAGGAAGTCAGGATCGATCAGTGCCACTCCGTCTCCCTCGTCCATCGGCTGCTCCAGCTCAGACACCTGGCAGAGGGCAACAGAACAGCCTCAGGCTTCATGTCAACTGTGGCACATTAGCTTCAGCAAACAAGGACGGATCCCAAAGAGCACCGCAGCACATTCGCAGTAATGACATGATAATGTCACCTCAGCTCAAGGGCTCCTGGGTTTATCAGCTGTCATTATTTCTTTTTGCAGAATATAGAGTGCAGCTTGACATTTGCTGCTTTGTTACTTTTTGCAAGTGAAACATTTTCATAACCAAGTAATTCATTACATACATAGAAACACTGCTCAGAGGAAGAATGTGTGACTTTTTGGTCTAGTAGATGTCGCCTCAAACTTCTGTTTGGCGTCACCTTCACCATACTAAAGCCTCCGATATCCTCCAGCGACACACCTCAAACCCCCCTGCCCTCCCATTTGTCCAAAGGAGTCATCAAATGGAACGTACCATAATCAAGCACAAGTGGTGGACAATTTAGTCCTTGGGGTCGAGCTGCAATTGCCTGTGTCCTGCATTGTAATGTTAGCACACTTTAATTAGCTTGTAACTTCACATTGCACATAAATTTACACAGAATTGTTTCTGTAGTCCTTGACTAAAACAGCTTTTACAACAACACAGCCGGCAGGACTCGCACTACTCAGTCATTGTAGACAGTCATGACTCAGAGAGACATTTACATATACAAAATAAATGTTTAGGAGTTCCAGTTGTGCTCAGTCGGTAGAGCAGGTGCCCCGTAAAAGTCTAAAGTCTGCAACACAGCAGTCCCAAATTTAACTCCTACCCTCTGTCCCTTTGCTACATGTCATCCATACTCTCTCTGGACAATCTCCCTTTCACGCTTCAGTTCTTACAACGTTTTATAGAATGAAACAAATGCTAAGCCAGAAAAGGGTTTTACATTTGGACACAAATAGGAGTTTTATTCTGCTTTGATAGAGTAAAACCCACTTCTGTCTTTCCCTCTGCTCCATCACTGTGCAGCAGTTTTTGTCTGCCCTGTTCCACTGCCAGCTGCAGCTTGTTGATGTACGACTGTAGCTCCTCGGCTGAGTCCATGTTGAGCTCCACCAGACTCCTATGAAACTGATCCAGCAGGCCGTCCTCCAGCAGCTCCTGCACACACAATACTATAGTGTCACTGTGTACCAACTTCAAGATTCAAAGACAAAGATCAAACATCAGCTTAAGCATGTAGCTGGAGGTGTTTAGATTTTGAATAATTATAGTGGGAGTTGACAACAAAATTCCTGAGAAGAGCAGTAAGCCCTTGTCTCTGGGGTTTTCAGTTGTAAAAGGTCAAAAGGTCATTACGGGTGTTTTTTTCTAATGCATATAAATGCCAGTAGAGAGACCTAAAGCTCTATGGAACAAACTTTGAATTAAACAATAGATCTCTTGCCTGTACTACAGTGAGTCTATCCAGCCTCTCTTGGTCCTGCTGCAGTTTCTCCTCCCTTCGGCGAGTATTGATCTCCTGAAGCCGTCGAAGCTGCTGAGCTCGTCTCTCCTGCCTCTCCTCTACGCTCACACAGCCACCTGGCACCTTACTGGTGAAGGGAAGCTGCATACGGTGAACCTCCCGCTCGTAAAACTCCGGGCTGCGCCACTTTTCCAACTCTGAAGACATCGAAAAATAGAGCACATAGACAGTCAGTAAATCAGAATGTAAGAAATACTTTACAAGTAATGCATCTCCATGTTGTTTTTTTATGTGCCTGCTGCATCCCCACCAGCAACAAGGAGAAAATGTGCAAATTCAGTGTTTTGATGTTGGGTCCTTTAACTATTAAAAAAACATCCATGTTTATACGCTTCTGCATCTCTGAGAAACAGTTAACTTTAAGCTTATCAGCTGTATGTATTTACAACGTCGTACAGTACCTTCATGATAATCCACAGCTGTGTAACTGTGTTCATGCAGAAGCTCCTCGACACGGCTGAGCGTGACAGCAGCAAGATGTCCTGGGTATTTAAGCTGAAGGAGGCGCTGCAGGTAGGACGCTGCCTGACTCCCAGCCACGTTCACACGCTTACTGTTAACCGCATCAAACCTAGAATTTTAACCAAATAAACTCTTCATGTACAGACAAAATAACATTGTTTATGATTGAAGGAAATGGAAGAATAAGGGTTGGAAAGGAAAATTATTTCTGAATAACAATGGCAGTGAGATAGTATCAAACAAACAGTGACAGGTGTTTTTGCACTGTGAATCCTCACCTGCCGTTTATAACTGGCAGGATGTGTGAACAGTGGTATCCTGAGGACAGAATGATGCCGGTGTGTGGTGGCTGGAGGTTCCTTTGGGTGTTATTGTGGTAGAAGCTGTACAAGCTGTCTACGCCGTAGGACACATAAGGTACTTGGTAGCACTCAAACAGCAACTCTGACATCATCTGCCGACAGTGCAGCGGGCTGCAGGGGGCCTCCGTCAAAACAATGGGATGTGCCACACTGCCCTACAAAAGCATGGGAATAGTATTGCTGATGAATCATCTGGTTGTCTTAATGAGATAGTTTGACTGTGAATAAAAAAAACAAAAACAGAAATGGCTAAATATTACTTCTCTGCATCACTTTAATTCATGCACTCCCCATTTCACTATAAGAACATTTAGGGTACATCTCTATTCCTATATTTAAACACTTACCCCTCTTCAATCGACCTCAAACTCATTTATGAAGACTCTTCAGTTACTGACATCAAGAAAGACATTTCTGACACCTGTGTGAGGATACACGCAGCTGCGAGTCACACCATGCGATCAGCTGCTATGAGGAGCTTTTAGCGGGATATGAAACAGACTGACATTAAAACTGATACTTCTAAATGACCCACAAAAGCAAACCAGACCATCAGCAAGAACATTGATTCGGTCTATATTGGTATTTTTTATTTTTAACACCCATGAATGCTGCCCTGGAGTAGGTGTCAGACAAAAACATTTACAGCACACTGCTGACATTTTTTTAAGGGCAAAGACACACAGTGTGGGACATATTTGAATGTTTTAAGAAAAACAGGACAACAATAGCATTTTGGTTAAGTTGCCCTTTGCTGCATTGTCATCCCCTACTCTCTCCTCCAGACATTTCCTGTCTCTCTTCAGCTGTCATATACAATGAAAAATGCCCCAAAAATATATATTTAGGAAAAGGACACACAAGTTTGTTTTTGGCAGAAAATACCACTGATGCATAGACATGACAAGATCAAAGGTTACTCACAGTAGCTATGTATAGAATTGATTAAGTTGCAAACCCTTGGAGATAAATAAATAAAATAATAATTGACAGCTGAATCAAGCATATTTACTAAAATATACAAATTATCCTAAAACTAAAAATAAGTACATGGCTCATTTTCCATTCAAGTCAACTGTACAGGAAACATTTGTATATAACACATCCTGGTTTAAATTGTACTAATGTCATGTATTATTGAAGGCTTGCCGACATTAAGTGACAGGTGGGTGTTGCAGTCTATCTGTCTACTTAATTCAAGTCTCATAGATTAACCTAGATTAATGAGAAGAGTATAAAGGTCTGTCAGAAAGCTGTATAACGTTTCCAATCTCTCACTACTCTCAGGCTGCCACAGCATTCAAATTAAAATACCAAAGTCAAGGCTTCCAAACCAATGGGTCACTTTGCTACTTTTTTTAAACACTCCATAATACTTGCTTCTTGTTTCACCATGTTTTGAATAAAAATAATCCTAGGATGCAGGGACAATATGTCAAATGTTTTAGCAACGAACACAAACGTATCTCATAGGAATTAGACAGGAATAAATAATAAAAACAACTATAATTTAAGTTAACTGCCTCACTCACCTCTGAAGTGATGCCCAGGTGTGTAAACACATAGTCGAAAATGAGCTCCTGGATCTCGAAATTGACCACCACATTTCGATCAAACTGGCTCTTGAGCAGCCACCGCAGAGGCTCCAGATTGGGGATGTCGTTTCCAATCTGAGTGTCGCTCCGTGCGGCTCCTCTGTTTCGCGCCGCCACCGACCTGAAGAGCAGCCGCGGAGAGTCCTGTTCCCCCCCTGGAACAGCCCAGCCGGCCCGGGTCTGAAACGAGCCGTTATCTATGACTATGGGGGGCGGCGTGGGGTCCAGACACTGTGCAGGGAGCTCAAAAATCGGGTCGGGAGAAGACTTACAGTCCCGAAATGAGAAAATTTGATAGATTGGATCCTCTTTGGAAGCCATTTTGAAAGTGTGTCACCTATAAATTCTGCCGAGTGGAGGCTCGGTATCGCTCATCTATAGTTCCTCTTTGTTTGGGTAATGAACAATTTTGACACATGGCGGGCATTGAGTCCGAGGGACTCAGTAAAATGTATTCAATTAGCAAGAGTTAGATAAAATAAAGCTTTTGAAAACTAAATCTCCTAGCTTGTTTTGTCATTCTTAAAATATAAAAATAAAGATTCCCCGTTTGTCTGCATTAAAACTAGTGTCAACAGTCATGCAAGTGAATAGAACAGTATTATGCATATATTATGCAATATGCAGCCGTCGGAATAAAGAAATGTGAATTTAGCTAAATATATTATAGGCAATAGCATACCT